>NC_057809.1:216234914-216237681 GCF_018294505.1 Triticum aestivum
GGGGTAGGCAGAGGCCTAACTATAAAGGTAGAACGACTCATATATGTGTTGAGAAGGAGAGACCCAGCTATGTCTTGAGGGAGATCGGTCGACATCCATACATAACTGAAGGACGGGAAATATGATGGGACAGAGAGAGAGAGAGAGAGAGAGGAGAGAGAGAGGGAGGGAGAGGGGTAGACTGCTGGATGGGTGATGGAGTTGCTTCTCGAAGATGGTGGGAGAGGCCTACTAGACAAACTGAGGGTGGAACTGCAATGTTATCAATAAGAGTGGGGATGTGTTTCTGTGTGTGCCTGTGCGTGATAGATCTGTCGGGACGCATCCATGGATGATGAAGGGGAACCATGTGTTTGGTAAGCAAACCTAACTAGATCGGTAGATCAATTGTTGTTTGTTGGAGGAAGGGAGAGACACAACTAATGAGGTAGATCGATTGACGTGTGGGTAAAAACGAGTTATAAGGACCTATCTAGCTATATGTATAGCGAGAGATCGGTCGGTGTACGTCCATTTGTTAGAGGCAAATAAGGCCCAGCGAGACGGATAGACAGAGAGAATGGAGCTAGGAGGTGGTGCGAGAGGCCCAACTACTAGCTAGATTCAGGGAGGAGTGTTCGGTTGTGAGATCGATGAAAAGAGGGGCGAGCATTTACACGTGTGTCTGACCGTATGAGAGACACGAGGCAAGGACACACAAAGGAGGAGATTGAAGGTGTGTGTGTATGTTGTAGGCAGGCATCGCTGGAGAGGTTTATCGATCGGTGTGTGTCGGATAGGAGTTGTGGAGACTCTGGGAGAACGATCTAAAGAAAAAAATGAATGTGCCCGGTGTATAGAATGCCGAGGGAGGGGGAGGGCGAGGAGGGCGTGTGCATGCATGAGAGAAAGTTAGTGGTATCTACAAAGGTTAGAGGATTGTGTGGGTGTAAGAGACTAACAAAGATCATAATTTGATATGAAAGCGGATTCATATATTTGAATAGGAGATCATAGTGTTTTAAACATTGCATGCATGAATATAGCGGTGATACACGTGTTGTGCACATGTTATACCATAATGTGATAATGCATGGCGTTTGCAACTCATAGCTAAATGCCGAACAATCTAAACCATACTATACATCAAACAATCTCACATTTTATTTGAATTTGTGATAATGTGTGGCATTTGCAGCTTACAACTAAATATCAAACAATCTAAACAATACTATATATCGAACATTCTCACATTTTATTTGAATTTGTGGTAATGTGTGGTGTTTGCAACTCACATATAAATACTTGTAGGCGTAGGGGGCGGGGCACCATACATAATGTGATAAACACATTATACATATGAGACATGGTTTAGATTATGAAGATCTAGCTAGAGCTAGAAATGTAATGTGATTTGAAATCAAAATAAAGTGGATTCAAAAAATCTAGTTCGAGTTCATATAGTACACATAGTTCATATGTAACTCGAGACTAATCATGTGGTGTGCTATGAAGATAATACACAAACGATGGTTTAACTTGACAATAATGATGATTGTAGATCTTATTAAAACAGACAAATGAATTCAAATGCTTTGACTTCACAACAATCATTACTATAGATCTTATTCAAATAGAGAAACGAATTCAAATTTAGTTCGTATTGAAGCGGTAGTATATACGTTTGGAATGCACTAAAACGTTCATTTGAGTAGTAGGTTGCATGCATTATACACGTAGCGAAATATTTTAATTGAACATAACATGAATTAAAAGTTTTGAATGACATTTGTAGTGCGCATTGATTTGGTACAGTACACGTTAGGCTTGTCCGAAAATTTCAACCCGCGCCTTGTTAGCCCGAAATATTTAAGATATACCTTTTTCTCGTTGTGCTCCGACAAGTCCCTCCATCTCAACCCACACCTTGCTTTTCTGAAATTACAACGCGCGTGAAACCTCCCACCTCCTGTGAAATCCCGACACGCGAAATGCCCGTGGTACCCCTAAACCGAAAGAACCGCCTCAAATCGGTGGGGGTACTTTTGTAACTTACCCCACATTTCGGACAAGCGCGTCTCTAAGCCATGGTTCCCCACTGCCATCCCATCCGCCCACCCATTCATACACCGAGGCCGCGAAAACCCGCGACGAAACCCCACACCCTGCTCCGTCCACCACCCAGCCGGAGCCTCTTCCCCGACGACGTCGTCCATAGCAACACCTCGACGTCCCTCATCCACCGTACCAGATGTGGATCCGTCATCGATCTCATCGTCCCGCCGGTTCAGCCACCCCGTCCTCCACCTCCAAGGAGCTGCCCCGACATTCCCCTCGTCTTTCGCGCCACCTCCATTTCCACACCGCCATCTTCACTTGCACTACCGGAAGATCATCATCATCACCGTTTCCTCGGATGAAGCTGTGGCATAATCGGCGCCACCAAAGAGGTTGTACACTAATCGCCGCATTTTCTTCTTGATTCAATCTCATGGTGTTGTCGGCGCTCGATCCTGAGCCGACACGGCGTGGCTCCATCCACGGCGGCGTCGCCGGCCACTTCCTCCATGGCGTCGCTCCCTCGGCGACGACGTCCACATCAGTAGGAGCTGCTGCTGCTTTAGCTCTCGCTCGCGCTGCTGCTCTGCTCTTGCTCTCGGTCCCCTGCCTGGTCTGCTCTTGCTATTGCTCTTGCTCGCGCTGCTGCTCTCGCTCTTGCTCTTGCTTGCGATGCTGCTCTGATTTAGCTACACTTCAGTCGACTGAATCGACTTTTGGGTCAGTTGAT
>NC_057809.1:216238100-216240474 GCF_018294505.1 Triticum aestivum
GTCGGCAGTGGCGGGGCATTGGCCGGGCGGTGACGTGGGGATCGCCAGAGAAAAAGCTCGGCACGGGGGGCCTAGAGTGATGGCCGGGGCGGCGGTGGGGAGTGTTTTTGGGGGTGGGCGGGGCGGCGCACTGCCGGCCGCGGGCGGCAGGGGGCTGCTGTTTGGCCGGTGCTGGCTGGCGGCTCAGGGGGTGGAGGTGGAAGATGAACCGCATGCCCTTGATTTCGTATGCAACGGCTAGAAAATCGACTGACCAGAGATGAAAAAGTCAGTCGACCGACGTGTAGCCTCACCTTGCTAGTGCGTTTAGTTTCGACAGCAAAATTCAGTTTCGACAGCAAAATTCAGTTTCAACAGTTAAATACAGTTTCAACAGTTACGTTCAGTTTCGAAAGTTAAGTTCAGAGATGAGCGGCTGATGTATTTTACATCTAGCACTTTGTGGTTATGTATTTTATGTCATGTATTGGAGATGCTATTATAATTCCACTCAGGTTAATGTTGTTCGTTGTCTCTCTTGTCCTGCTTCAGCCTCGGCGTCGTACAACTCACCGGAGCTGCTCCAACGATGAAACCCTCCATCACAGCGGAGCAGTACCTCGGGCTCTATCTCCAAACGCCTAAGATCTTCTTCCCCTCCTCCGACAGCAAAGTCAGCTGGAGCATCCTCACCGGCCAACCCAATCACGCTGAGATCGACATGGCTTCGCCAAAGAAGTTGTACACGTGTTGCATCTCTTTTTTACTCTACATGTTATATATATTATCGACTGAGCACACGGATTTGTTCCTTTAGTGTCTCCTTGAAAGAAAAAACATAGGAATTTTAATTTTCACTTGTCCTCCTTTTCAAATTCCTATTTGTGAAGCACAAGACTAAGAGATAGTAGCATAATAGCATTATAACCGTACATTTTCTTGTGGTTTGACTTAATCTCACCATGCTTCTTTGCATCCTGTGATCTTCCAATTGTTGTGAATCAAACACCTAGATTGGCAGAAATCCAGTGTTTTTAAATTCTCTGTTTTGCACGTGCATTCCTATCCTATTCCTGTCTATTTCCTATCCCTGCATTGTTCCTCCAATTCAAACAAGCCCTTACAGAATTACTTCTCTTACAGATAGTTGTCAAAGAAAACCTTGCGTGGTTTGTCCCGCTCCTGCTGCACCGTCGTCCACCCCAGCTCAGCTGCTCCAACGATAGAAGGGTCCAGCACAGTAGGGATCCGGCCTCCAGACTGTCTTTCGCCGCCTCAGATCTTCTTCCCCGCCGCTGGCAGCCATGAAAACTGCATTACCATCATCAACCGAGCAGATGACCTCGAGGACTACACGGGTCCGCAAGAGAGGTCGCACTCTTTCGTGTCTCCTTACGTTATGCATCGCTTAATATTACATGCTACTTTATCGTCATGTTCACCGATTAGACTCTAAGTCAGCTCCAAACTAATGGTCAAACTTGAGTTTTTAAATGGTTGTGGGGTACATATCGGGGCCGCTATCAATAGTATCTATCTACTATCTGGTTAATCTCCGGTGTCTACTATGAGTTTCATGTTGGGTGGGAAACAAACAGTAAAGAATACATTATCTGTATTTTTTAATTGAAGCCATTATCTGCCTGCCATTATTGGTTTTGGGTCTATCCACAGGTTGCTACCATCACTCTGGATTTCTGCATGCAGTCCTTACATAATCTCACTATGTTTTATTCCTATGCATGACAGTTATTGTAAACAATGGAACTGAACATGTAGAGCAAAAGAGACGAGCCTTGTGTGGCAATAAAATTTCATGCAGAAGTCGCTCCATGGTAGGCGCAAAGGCATCCCCCCGTCCACGCATTTTGGATTGTAATCGAGAGGAAGATATCTATTCTGAGGGGGATTCAGAAGGAGAAGACAACTCCTATTTACCCCCTGAGGTCTTCGCTCTAAATTGGCATGCTGATGTTGGTTATATCATGCATGTGGTGTCTTGCATTGCTTACTTTATACATCAAATATGTCATCTGCTTAGTTTAGACATCCTTTGTGCGAATGCCATCTGTTTAGTTTATTCATCGTTTATGTGAATTATGCAACGCCATCTTGTTTAGCCAGGCATCATATATGTGAATTTTGCAATGCCATCCTGCTTAGTCAGTCATCTTATATGTAAATTATATCAGGCCATCCTTTTTCTGTTACATATTACATTTGTTAGCAATGTTAGTACATTCAACTGCTCTTCGTGTGCATCAGCCATTTGACATGGTGATGGCAAATTCTGGAGTGAAAACAAGGTCTTCAGAGAAGATTGTGCTATCTGACGAAGCGCATATCTCGCTGGTTACGGATAGCTCCTCAAAGGAGGATTCAGATACAGATGACC
>NC_057809.1:216240617-216241231 GCF_018294505.1 Triticum aestivum
GGTGTATGCTCTAACTTGGCAGGGTTATGTTGCTCATATCGTGCGTATGGTGTCTCGCATTGCTATGCCATTTGATTAGTTTAGACATGCACTACAAAAAAAGACACATCCATGACATTTTGGGCCGAACAATTTTTTTTTCTGTCATACATATGACACTTCTATGACAATAATTGTGACAAACCCCGGCATCATCATAGATGTGGTCGGCTCCTACTTCTATGACAAAAAATCATGACAGAAAATGGGCTTTTTGTCCTGGGCGGGCCGAAGACGCAGTTGCATGACATTCTTTGGGCCTTCCATGACGGAAAAAACCGTGGTAGAAGCGAGGGCGAGGAAAATTTCGGGGAGTTCCCGGTTACGGTGGGAGGTCGGGGGACGAGCGATGCGCGTTTCTCTCATACACGTAAGTGCATGTGTGCGAGGCGTTGGCTCTAACTGAACCCGAGCGAGGCGTTGGGCTCTAACTGAACCCGAGCAATTGCACTGCAGGCTACGCGTTACTGAACCCGAGCGATCGATGATGGCTGTTAACTGAACCCGATCGAGCGATTCCTTTGCTACTGCTGCTAACTGAAGCCGATCGATGCTGCCTCTGGATGAACAGTGAG
>NC_057809.1:216241426-216266640 GCF_018294505.1 Triticum aestivum
GATCGAGCCGGTTGGGGCTGGATGAATAGGACCCCGTGGAGGGCTGGATGAACAGGAACACCCCGTGGAGGGCAGGATGAACAGTAGACAGTGGAGGAAAGGATGAACAGTAGCCCGTGGAGGGGTGGTTCAACAGGAGCCCGTGGAGAGGGCTGGTTGAACAGTAGCCGGTGGAGTAGCGCGTGGTGGAGGCTGGATGAACAGGAGCCCGTGGATGAACAGTCGCAGGTGGAGGCTGGAGGAGGTCGACGGTGGATGAATAGTAGCTCGTGGAGGCTAGAGGGGGTCGATGGTGGAGATGAACAGTATCCCATGGAGTCCCGTTTTGCGGTATGCACACCCCTCCTGATGAACAGGACCCCCGTTTCGACCGTAGCGCTCCAACACAAGTCCGTTTCATCCGTTTTGCGGTACGCCACACCCCTCCCGATCAACAGGACCGCCGTTTCGACCGTAGGAGGTCCGTTTCCTCCGTTTTGCGGTACGCCAGGCCCCTCTTGATGAACAGAATCCCGTTTCGAACGTGGCCGGTCGAACACAAGGCCATTTCCTCATTTGTGCGGTACGCCAGGCCTCGTTTCCATCGCCTGTTCCGTCCAAGCCCTCCCGATGAACACGACCACGCATTCCGTTTCGACCCAGCCAGTTAGCTCCCACGCGTTTTGTTGCCTCCCCATGAACACGACGCATTACGTTGCCTCCCCATGAACACGACGCATTCTGTTGCCTGCCCATGAACACGACGACGACGTTGTTTCTCCGTTCTGACGCAGCCATGTACACGAGCCCTGGCCGTACGTATGCGCGAGTAGGTGTTCGAGACCCCGCCCGTATGTACACATACGTGGCCGTATTTTCTTTCTTGCACCCTGGCCGCTGTACGTACGTGTACATGCTACGTGCGCGCCTCTACTACGACACGTGCGCGCCTCTACATCGACCAGTATGTACGTACACGTTTGCGACAAGAATGACAACGCTACGTATGCTTCAACCAGGTGGGTCCCGACTGTCGGGCACTTCCTTGCCTATGAAGATGTAGCTGGTGGGCCCCAGCAGTCAGGGGGCGAATCGTTTTTTTTTGCCCGGACACACTTCCTTGCGTGCGAAGATGTAGCTGGTGGGTCCTAGTAGTCAGGGGAAACGTTTTTTCGTGAAATACAGTGGCCTGTCTGGTGGGTCCCAGCTGTCAGGTGGAGGAATCATTATTTTCCGCGTAATAAGGAGGCACTTCCTTGCTGCAGACGTGGACCCAGCTGTCAGCCTCTCCACGTACAGTCCATGTCTGATGTAAGTCGTTCCTTGACCACGTTGACCATGCCGCACCGAGAGCACCAGGGCGGTGGACGACGGCGAGGCCTAGGAAGGGGACGACACGGAGGCGGGGAAGACTCGGCAGTTGTTTCCCACGCGGAGGGGAGTACGACTGTATGAGGGTTTACTGGTTCGTCTGCCATCGCCGGAGAATAACAACGGGCGTGGGTGAGTAGAGGGATGGCTAGGCCAGCGATGGGAGTACAGTCGGGCGGTGAGGCCTGCACGGCAGCACAGCCGGCCACGAGGAGGAGGGAGCAGGCAGTCCCGCCGGCGCTTGTTTGAGCGGCTGGAGCAGGAAGAGCAGAGATTGAAGAAGCACGACGGCCGTTGGATGGACATCCAACAGTCAGTGCTTGTGCGTCAACCTTTCTTTAGGAAAGCCTCAAATCTGTGGAAAACATCATACAGCCCATCTGCCATTATTTCTAATAATTTACAGCCCATTTGCTAATTCTTAAGGTTTTTTTGGAGCCCATATTCTTTTTGTTAGCATTACAGCCCATATTCTGGCAACGGTTAAAAAATTATATGAAATTTTGCATATTTCGGTGCGGTCCGAACTGTTTTTAATCTCGAAATTTCGACTCACATTCAAACTAATTTTAAAAATAAATGTATATCAATATAAAATCCAACAAATTCTCCATGCATAAAAATTAATGTAATTTAAAATCTTAAAATGAAAAAAAAGATATTTGAAACTAATTGCCGGTTTGATGTGTTTTAAAAATGCACAACCCATTTCTCATTACTGATGGGCCATTTTCTCGGCCAGCCGAATGAAAGCTCTCCTCGTCTTGAAAGATTTGCAGCCCAACAGGCCTGACAAAGCGACTTACTTGGCAAATAACAAAAAAAACTGGGCTGTGGCCGTGGACCCAGCTATCAGCCTCTCCATGTACAGTACTCTTCCGATGGAAGTCATTCCTTGACCACATTGACCATGCCGCGCGGAGAGCACCACGGTGGTGGACGACGACGAGGCCTAGGAAGGGGACGATGCGGCAGTGGAAGCCCGCGCGGAGAGGACTACGAGGGTTCACTGCTTCGGCTGCGGTGTGAGGCTGCCATCGCCGCAGGGCCTGGACAGTGGTGGGAATAGTAGGGGACGGTGAGGCCTCTGCGGCAGCACAGCCGGCCACGGGAGGCAGGAGCATGCGGCACGACCGGCGCTGCTTTGGGCGGCTGGAGCAAGAAGACTAGAGGTTGAAGAAGCACTACGGCCGTTGGATGGACATCGTACGGTCACTGGAGCTAGAATCGTTCATATTGACTAAGTTGACAAAGCCCTTCATCCCCGTCAACTTAGTAGGCCCACAAGTCAGCCTCCCAGCAAGGTGGCTCCCAGCTAGCCGGGGGAGTATTCATTTTTTTGTGTAATAAGGAGGCACTTCCGGTGGGTCTGAGCTGACAGCGGGGGGAACGTTTTTTCGCGAAATACGGTGGCCCGTCCGGTGGGTCCCAGCAGTCAGGGGGAAACAATTTTTTTCACAAAATACTGGTGGCCCGTCCGGTGGGTCCCTGCTGTCAAGTGGAGGAATCATTATTTTCCTCGTAATAAGGAGGCACTTCCTTGCTGCCGCCGTGGACCCAGCTATCAGCCTCTCCACGTACAGTCCACGTCCGATGGAAGTCGTTCATTGACCATGTTGACCACGCCGTGCCGAGAGCACCAGGGCGGTGGACGACGGCGAGGCCTAGGAAGGGGACGACGCGGAGCCGGTGAAGACGCGACAGTGGATGCCCACGCGGAGAGGAGTATGAGGGTTCACTCGTTCGATTGCGGTGTGAGGCTGCCGTCGCCGCAGGGCCTGGCCAGCGGTGGGAATAGTAGGGGGCGGTGAGGCCTCCGCGGCAGCACAGCCGGCCACGGGAGGCAGGAGCAGGCGGCACGACCGGCGCTGCTTTGGGTGGCTGGAGCAAGAAGACCAGAGGTTGAAGAAGCACTACGGCCGTTGGATGGACATCGTACGGTCACTGCAGCTAGAATCGTTTATATTGACTAAGTTTACAAAGCCCTTGGTACGTCAACTTAGTAGGCCCGCAGGTCAGCTTCCGAAACGGTGCGCCCCAGATGTCAGGAGGAGGAATCATTTTTTGGGCGGGTGAAGCTAGAATATCCGTACAGGCCATTTCAACCAACCGTTCAAAACAGAATTCAATAAAATTTCCCACATTTTGATGGGATCCGAAATATTTTTATCCCGAAATTTCTTGTCAAATTAAATACAATTTCAATATAAATTTATATTACGTAAAAATCCAACGAAACATTGTGCTCGCAACAATTAATGAAATTAAAATTTTCAATATCCAAAAATAATATTTTATAAAGTAATCACGTGTTTGGTGCATTTTTTATAGTTACTGCCCATTTTTTATAATTACATCCCATTTATTATTTCTTAAAGCCCATTGAGGGAGTCCTGGATTAGGGGGTGTCCGGACAGCCGGACTATAACCTTTGGCCGGACTATTGGACTATGGAGATACAAGATTGAAGACTTCATCCTGTGTCCGGATGGGACTTTCCTTGGCGTGGAAGGCAAGCTTGGCAATACAGATATGTAGATCTCCTCCCATTGTAACCGACTCTGTGTAACCCTAGCCCCCTCCGGTGTCTATATAAACCAAAGGGTTTAGTCCGTAGGACAACAACAATCATACCATAGGCTAGCTTTTAGGGTTTAGCCTCTCCGATCTCGTGGTAGATCAACTCTTGTAATACCCATATCATCAAGAATAAATCAAGCGGGGCGTAGGGTTTTACCTCCATCAAGAGGGCCCGAAGCTGGGTAAAACATCGTGTCCCCTGCCTCCTGTTACCATCCGCCTTAGACGCACAGTTCGGGACCCCCTACCCGAGATCCGTCGGTTTTGACGCCGACATTGGTGCTTTCATTGAGAGTTCCTCTGTGTCGTTGCCGTTAGGCTTGATGGCTCCTACGATCATCGATAGCGATGCAGTCCAGGGTGAGACTTTTCTCCCCAGACAGATCTTCGTATTCGGCGGCTTCGCACTTCGGGCCAACTCGCTTGGCCATCTGGAGCAAATCTAAAGTTACGCCCCTGGCCACCAGGTCAGGTTTGGAAGCTTAAACTACATGGACGATATCCGCGGAAACTTGATCTTCGACGGATTGGAGCCTCTGCCTTGTGCGTCACACAGTCACGATGAGTACGATTTATCTCTACCATCGGACAGTGTTCAGGAGATCGCACCCGCATCCGCTCCGACCTTTAATTCGGAGCCAGTTGCGCCAACCGAGGGCGGGTGGTTAGACCCCGCCGCGGAGGCAGCAGCCTCAACGGAGATCGAACCGAACACCAACCTTATCCTTCGCGAGGCCCGTGACTCCGCATTGCCGGACTCTCCTCCAAACTTTGAACCATCCGCGCTCCTGCCAATCGAATCCGATTGGGCGCCGATCATGGGGTTCACTGCCGCGGATATCTTCCAGCACTCGCCCTTCGGCGACATACTGAATTCACTAAGGTCTCTCTCTTTGTCAAGAGAGTCCTGGCCGGATTATGACCGGCAGGATTGGGATGCGGACGACAAAGAAATTCGACGCCCACCCACCACCCACTTCATAGCCACTGTCGATGACTTGACCGACATGCTTGACTTCGACTCCGAAGAGATCGACGGTATGGACGACGATGCAGGAGACAAACAGGAACCAGCGCCTATAGGGCACTGGAAAGCCACCTCGTCATGTGATACATATATGGTGGACACACCCAAAGCGGGCAATGGCGACGGAACAGCGGGGGATGACCCCTCCAAGAAGCAACCTAAGCACCGGCGTCAGCGCCGCCGCTCTAAGTCCCGCCAAAGCAAAAATGATGATACCGGCACAGGAGATAATAACACCCCGGACAGTGCCAAAGACAACTCCCTCCAGCAAGATTCAGCACAGGAGGATGGAGAAGCCAGCCCCCTGAGAGAGTGGCAGATAGAGAGGTAGAGGATGATAATTACATGCCTCCCTCCGAAGATGGGGCAAGCCTCGACGACGACGAATTTGTCGTGCCTGAGGATCCCGTCGAGCAAGAGCGCTTCAAGCGCATGCTTATGGCCACGGCGATTAGCCTTAAGAAAATGCTGCAGCATCTTAGAGCTGATCAAGACTTGCTAGCCGATAGATGGACTGAAGTCCTTGCGGCCGAGGGATACGAACTCGAACGCCCCTCCAAGAGCTACCCAAAGCACAGGTTGGTACCCCGATTAGAGGAAGCATCTAAACCCACATCTCTAGCGGCTGATCGGCCACCTCGTGGCCGCGACAAAGAGGCCTCTCGGCCTATAGTTCAAGCTGCACCCCGGCGTCACTCAAAAAACACCAAGGCATAGGGAAATGCGTTAGACCTACGGGATATATTGGAGGACAAAGCAAGGCAAACAAGATCGATCTACAGATCGCGTGGGCGCCCCACGACACGAGACGATAACCGTCACGCTAGATACAGTAAAAGTAAATCTGGCCGGGCCGAACACAATAGAAAAAACTCATTCGAGCTGCATCGTGATATAGCCCAGTACAGAGGCGCCGCACACCCACTATGCTTCACATATGAAGTAATGGATCATAAAATCCCAAAGGGTTTCAGACCCGTGAATATTGAATCATACGATGGTACGACAGATCCTGCGGTATGGATTGAGGACTATCTCCTTCATATCCACATGGCCCGTGGCGACGATCTACACACCATCAAATACCTCCCACTCAAGCTTAAAGGACCAGCTCGGCATTGGCTCAACAGCTTGCCAGCAGAATCCATTGGGTGTTGGGAAGACCTAGAAGCCGCATTCCTCGACAACTTCCAGGGCACCTATGTGCGACCACCAGACGCCGATGACCTGAGCCACATAATTCAGCAGCCAGAGGAATCGGCCAGACAATTCTGGACACGGTTCCTAATCAAGAAAAATCAAATCGTCGACTGTCTGGATGCAGAGGCCCTAGCGGCTTTCAAGCATAACATCCACGACGAGTGGCTTGCCCGGCACCTTGGACAGGAAAAGCCGAAATCCATGGCAGCCCTCATGACACTCATGACCCGCTTTTGCGCGGGAGAAGACAGCTGGCTAGCTCGCAGCAATAACATGTCAAAGAGCCCTGGTAATTCGGATACCAAGGACAGCAATGGCAGGTCACGTCGCAACAAGCACAAGCGCCACTTTAATAGCGACAATACGGAGGACACGGCAGTTAATGCCGGATTTAGAGGCTCTAAGCCCGGTCAGCGGAAAAAGGCATTCAAAAGAAGCACTCCGGGCCCGTCCAGTTTGGACCGTATACTCGATCGCTCGTGTCAGATACATGCCACCCCGATAAGCCAGCCAACCCCACCAACAGGGATTGCTGGGTGTTCAACCAGGCCGGCAAATTAAATGCCGAAAACGAAGACAAGGGGCTACAGAGCAACGACGAGGAGGATCCCCAGCCGCCGAACAACATAGGACAGAAGGGTTTCCCCCCCACAAGTGTGGACGGTGAACATGATATACGCAACCCACATCCCCAAGAGGGAGCGGAAGCATGCGTTAAACGACGTATACGCGTTGGAGCCAGTCGCCCCAAAGTTCAACCCATGGTCCTCCTGCCCGATCACTTCCGATCGCAGGGACCACCCCAGTAGTATCTGCCATGGCAGATTTGCCGCATTGGTTCTAGACCCAATCATTGACGGATTTCACCTCACTCGAGTCCTTATGGACGGCGGTAGCAGCATGAACCTACTTTATCAGGACACAGTGCGCAAAATGGGCATAGATCCCTCAAGGATTAAACCCACAAAAACGACCTTTAAGGGCATCATACCAGGTGTAGAGGCCCATTGCACAGGCTCAGTCACACTTGAAGTGGTCTTCGGATCCCCGGATAATTTCCGAAGCGAGGAGTTAATCTTCGATATAGTCCCATTCCCCAGTGGCTACCATGCACTGCTCGGGCGAACCGCGTTTGCAAAATTCTATGCGGTGCCGCACTAAGAATACCTCAAGCTCAAGATGCCACGACCTCGGGGAGTCATTACAGTCAATGGAAACACTGAGCGCTCTCTTTGAACGGAGGAGCACACGGCGGCCCTTGCAACGGAAGTCCAAAGCAGCCTCTCAAGGCAATTCTCCAGTCCGGCGATAAAACGTCCGCACACCGTCAAACGCGCCCAGAGTAACCTATTAGAAGACTGCCTAGCATGTTCTGAGCGAGCGTAGCAATGCGGCCCCAACCCCAGCCCTCGCGAAACAGCGAAATCAGTGTTATGCATACATAATTACACTCTGAAAATACCATGGGCACAGGGGAGGGGCACGACCACGACACGCCCCAAAAACGCGGCTCAACCGCACTAGGGGTTGCCGATTTTACCAATTTTTCTTACTTTCAGGACTTTACTCTCCGGAAGACCTATACGGCAGTACAATTGCCACACACACGATACACCAACCATGGAGGCAGAAAGCTACGTCACACTGTGGAATTCCTAGGTGGTCTCTATAACGAGCAAAATACCTGTCTTAAATACTATCCCGCAGCTCGCCCCTGTAGGGGACATGTCAAATAGTCCCACCTCTTGCTTATCGCACTATTTATATCGTTCTGCTTTGAATGCACCTTTTTCGAATAAACAATTCTTAGCTTCAGTCTATTATTGCATTCTCCATTCATTCCTTTTTATGTATATATGTTCAGTCATGAAATTTAGCACCCGTACACTTTGGTACGACCAATACGCCAGGGGCTCAAGCAACCCATAACATGGCATGAGAAGTCCGAACACTTTCACAAGTGCGGCACTCCGAACTTATAGCATTATATGCATCAGCTCTGAATCATGTCTTTGGTCAATAGTTGGGTTTGCCCGGCTCCCATGTTTTGGTACCTTACGTTCCGCTACATCGGCTAAGGTAGCACTGAGAGAACTACTGCGGTTGTGCCCTGGTTCAGCTAGGCTAAGCACCTCGGTAGAGAAAGCTAAAACTGACTGTCATGATAGGGCGAGAGCTGGTCGCTGTTCGAGAGGTTTCGAGTCCCTAAAGACTTATGCCGCTTAGAGCGAGGAGTCGGCTTTGTCCAGCCTAGGCATGTATAGCACCCCAAACTCGGTCTTCCGAACACTAGGGGCTTCGCCCAAATTTAAAATTATAGAATTCTCTGGCTAAGTGAGAGTGATAACACATTATAGTCCGATTGCCTTGTTCATTGTGCTGAGCACCTCCCTCGAAGGACCCAAGAATGGGAAAAAGAGTGCTCAGGTTTATCCCGAACACCCCAACACTCGTGGCACGGGGGCAGAAGCCGATGACTCGCCATTTCTCAGATTTAATAAACGGCCGCATAGAAGGTAATATTTTAAATTCAAACAAGCGTTGCATAGCGCATATGAACAAGTTTTCAGCGTACATGATCACATGCGCGAGTTTACTCAAATATTACATCCTTTGAACATTCATCCGCCACAAGGCGGGCACCCTTCAGGACGCCCTCATGGTACATCTCGGGGTTGCGATGCTCTTTGCCCTGCGGTGGCCCGTTAGCTTCTCAGCATCCATCTTGCCCCAGTGTACTTTAACACGGGCAAGCGCCCTGCGGGCGCCCTCGATGCAGACGGAGCGCTTGATGACTTCAAGCCACAGACAAGCATCCGCCAGCCGCCTCACTAGCCCAAAGTAGCTCCCAGGCATGGCCTCTCCAGGCCACAGCCG
The DNA here is from genome assembly GCF_018294505.1 of Triticum aestivum. NCBI lineage: Eukaryota > Viridiplantae > Streptophyta > Magnoliopsida > Poales > Poaceae > Triticum > Triticum aestivum. The sequence goes on from NC_057809.1 coordinate 216,250,461, forward strand.
GACTATAAGACCCTTCATGGCCTGTTCGGCCACCTTATGGAGCTCGACCAACCACTTCAGTTGGTCGCTCAAGGGCACCGGGTGTCCGGCCTCAGCATACTGAGACCAGAACACCTTCTCCGTCGAGCTCCTTCCTCGTCCCGGTAGTAGGTGGCGGCATCTGACACGCTGCGGGGCAAATCTGCGAATGCTCCTGGAGAGCTCCGGACTCGGGTAAGTAACAAGTAATTCACTTTCACGTGCTCGCTTTGCATAATGAATGCCTTACCCGCCGCTATCTTCTTCATTGCCTCAATTTCCTGGAGGGCTTTTTGGGCTTCAGCCTTGGCAGACTTGGCGCTTTCAAGGGCCGCCGCGAGCTCGGACACTCGCGTCTTCGAGTCAAGCTCCAAACTCTCGTGTTTTTTCACGAGATCCTGGAGCTCTTGCTGCACCTCCTCCACCCGCACTTCCTGTTTCCCTTGCTTGGTGCACTCCGTGGCCGCTTTGTTTTTGGCCTCGGACAACGCTTGCTTCAGGGTCGCCACCTCGTTCGTGGCCCCTGCCATAGCCACGATGATCCTGTCATTTTTTTGCAACCACATCTTTTTAATATATACTTACACAAGGTATTACTTACCTTCTTTCTCCTCGAGTTGCTTCTTGGCAAGGCCGAGCTCTTTCTCGGACCGCTCGAGGCTCTCCTTCAACGCATCGACCTCCATAGTCAGTGCAGCAGAGGTCAGCAGCGCAGCCTGCATACCCATATTGACATACTTATGTTAGACTCCTGCGTTTATTATTAGATCCTCTATTCGGCTTTTCTTTGTGAACACCAAACAGAGCATCAGGGGCTACTGTCTATGCGGTAATATTTTCATATATTTTTTACATACCTCAAAGCCTGTTAGAAGGCTGGCATAGGCTTCAGTCAGCCCGCTCTTGGCGGACTGAACTTTCTGGATCACCACACTCATAATAGTGCGGTGCTCCTCGTCGATGGAGGTGCCGTTAAGCCCCTCCAGCAAGTTATCCAGTGCCTCCGGTTGGACGGAGGTCACCAGCGCGGTAGGCTTGCCCTTCTTAGTGGGGGCCACCTGCCGGAGTCCGGAACCATTGAAGGTTCCGGTGCGATGTTCGTCCCAGGGCCGGACTTGGAGCCCTTGGGAGCCTCGCTCCCTTTTCGCCTGCAGTCCGGAAGGTCGCCTTGCGGTGCCTCCAGGACCACCTCCCATTGGCTTAGAACCTTTTGGAACAAGACCTCGGTGTTGTCCGTAAGGCGAGGGGTGGAAGCGGTCGGAAGTGAAAACCTATTCACATCCGACGAATCCAAGGAACCACTCGACGATATGTCGACTTGGGCTCGGGGCGGACTGCATGATTATATTCGGCATTAGGAGAAGCTGTGTAGTAAAGGAATGCTACGAGTCACTCTGGTGTCCGAATACTTACGACTTCGCCAGGGGCTTGGCCCTGGGCAGCCACTCCTCTTCGCTGTCGGCGGCGTTGGTGGAGTAGTCTGGAGGAAGGGTCCTTCCCTTCTTGGACCCTCCGGCCTCCCCAGTTGGGGTGGCCTTCCTTTTCTTTTCTCCCCCTGCTAGAGGGGAAGAAGCCTATTTTTCCTCCTCCTCATCTTCGTGGGAGGAGTGCGCCTCGGAGTCATCGGACGATGAGTCCGACACCACCGGGCGCCGGGAACTCTTTCGGGTTCCCGTGGCCTTCTTCTTGGTCTTCTTCTCCGGCACCACGTAAGGTGCCGGAACTAGAAGCTCTGCCAAGCGGACGTCTGTTGGGCCTCGGGTAAAGGAACCAGACAGTCGATCTGTCCGGCCGTCTCCTGCCAGTCCTGTCAAAGGTACGGGAGCTTAGATCTTGCATAGAGTCAAACTTTGAAAAACAAGTATCCTATAAGAGGTAAAATAGCTTACCGCGCTGGCTTGGCACTTCGCGCAGGATCCGCGATCCTCGGTAGTGGGAGGGGGAACCTTGGCGCTCTTGAATAGCACCTTCCAGGCATCCTCGTGTGTTGTGTCAAAGAGCCTGTTCAGAGTTTGGTGCTGGGCCGGGTCGAACTCCCACAAGTTGAAAGCCCGTTGTTGACACGGGAGGATCCGGCGGATGAGCATGACCTGGACTACGTTGACGAGTTTGAGCTTCTTGCTCACCATATTTTGGATACATGTTTGGAGTCCGGTCAGCTCTCCCGAACTACCCCAGGACAGGCCCTTCTCTTTCCAGGAGGTGAGCCGCGTGGGGATGCCAGATCAAAACTCGGGGGCCGCTGCCCATTCAGGGTCACGCGGCTCGGTGATGTAGAACCACCCTGATTGCCACCCCTTTATGGTCCCCACGCAGGAGCCCTCCAGCCATGTGACATTGGGCATCTTGCCCACCATGGCGCCTCCGCACTCCGCCTGGCGGCCGCTCAATACCTTCGGCTTGACATTGAAGGTCTTCAGCCATAAGCCGAAGTGGGGCTTGATGCGGAGGAAGGCCTCGCACACGACGATAAACACCGAGATGTTGAGGATGAAGTTTGGGGCCAGATCGTGGAAATCCAGGCCGTAGTAGAACATGAGCCCCCGTACAAATGGGTGGAGAGGGAATCCCAGTCCGCGGAGGAAATGGGTAAGGAACACTACCCTCTCGTGGGGCCTGGGGTGGGGATGAGCCGCCCCTCATCTGGGAGCCGGTGCACGATGTCGTCGGGCAGGTATCCGGCTCTCCTAAGCTTCTTGATGTGTCCCTCCGTGATAGAGGAGACCATCCACCTTCCTCCCACTCCGGACATGGTTGGAGAAGGTTGAGGTGGGAAATGCGGACTTGGGCACTGGAGCTCGAGTGTGCGAAAATGGATGAGCAAAGGAGGAAGAAGGCGTGGATGAAAAGGTGAATCCTTATCCCTTTATATGGGCGGACGAAACTATGCGTCCCCACCAGCCTGGTAAAACTCGCTTATCCCTCAAGCGCCGTAATCAATGGCACGGTTGGGTTACCCACGACCGTATTGATGAGAATCCCTTGATAAGGGGACACAATATCTGCTTCGACAAGACGTGCCAAGGAAACCGCCTCGCAAAATGCGCTGAGGTGGGACAGTAAAAAATGATTTGAATGAAGGCTTGGCTGTGGTGTGATGTCACGCTACAGAATACGTCAACAGATTAGATTTGTGAAAACGTTACTCTCTCTCTCTCTACGATGGTATGTGGAACTTGTTTTGTAGAGCCGGACACGATCCTCGTGTTCAAAATCTTCTATGAAGTATTCGGAGGAGGAACCCGCCCTGCAATGCCGAAGACAATCTGCGCGCCGGACTCGTTGTCATGGAAGCCTGGTTCAGGGGCTACTGAGGGAGTCATGGATTAGGGGGTGTTCGGACAGCCAGACTATAACCTTTGGCCAGACTGTTGGACTATGAAGATACAAGATTGAAGACTTTGTCCTGTGTCCGGATGGGACTTTCCTTGGCGTGGAAGGCAAGCTTGGCAATACGGATATGTAGATCTCCTCCCATTGTAACCGGATCTGTGTAACCCTAGCCCCCTCCGGTGTCTATATAGACCGGAGGGTTTAGTCCGTCGGACAACAACAATCATACCATAGGCTAGCTTTTAGGGTTTAGCCTCTCCGGTCTCATGGTAGATCAACTCTTGTAATACCCATATCATCAAGAATAAATCAAGCAGGACGTAGGGTTTTACCTCCATCAAGAGGGCCTGAACCTGGGTAAAACATCGTGTCCCCTACCTCCTGTTACCATCCGCCTTAGATGAACAGTTCGGGACCCCCTACCTGAGATCCGCCGATTTTGACACCGACACCCATTTTCTTGTTAAGCCTAATGCATCGCTCCTAGGAAAGATTTGCAGCCCAGCGGGGTGGAGAATAACAACTTGACCTTTCCTGGGTATTCCTAAAAAAGTATAGCTGGGCTAGCCATTTTCAGCTTGAAAAAAATTAATATCTGGGCTGGATATCTGGCCTGGGCTAGACGGGCCACAGCCCGCCCAGTTAATACCTGCAGCGATGTTTTCGTTGTTGTTCAGAGGAGAAAAATTAATATCTGGGCTAAACATCGAAAAACTCTGCAGTGCTCACACCTCTAAAACACAAATACTGCTCGAGCTGCTTGGTCCCAGCTGTCGGCCGCTTCTTGTGCAATTCTCTCGTTTATTGACTACTACATAGGTTGACAATGGTGTGGGGCCGTGATGTTAGGAAACCAGGGGGAAGCAAAATAAATTACTCCAGCGAGCGCTTCCACCTCTGCCTCGTTCTCTCTCGTGGAAACCCCTTTCCTCCCTTTTTTTGCTCGGGCAAGGACCAATGCATGCAGCACGTCCATGCGGTTATTAGGCAAGAAATAAAAGCGCTTTGCATGCTATGAATTATGATGGCCTGCATGGGTAGCTAATAAGGCATCCTCTTAACTGCTGTGATTAAATATTGTGTTTAGAAGAGAGAAATATTCTTCTTTTCAACCAATCTGCTTGCACCTAGGTCGTGATGCACCTTCTAATACAACTTATTCACCTAGACGGAGGGAGTATATATATATATATATATATATATATATATATATATATATATACATCTGGGCTATTCTGTTACGTGTAACAGAATATTATTCTGTTACCCTTTTTGAACTGACGGTTTCAGGTGGTTGTACTGATGTTTTCGAAGCGGTTGAACTGATGCTTTCAGTTGTGTTTAATAGATCGTCTTCTTTAGTTCAAAAACTTTTTGTAATTTTTTTGTCGGAATGTGGCGTGTAATATATCGTTGGAAAGCTCTTGACAACCATATTTCAAGTATATTGAACATTTTTGCAAAATCATTATGGTTTAAGAGCAGTTTTGAAAAAGACCATTTTTTCCAAAATCGAAAACATGAATCGTATTTTGAACTCAATTTTCAAATGGTTTGTCAAAATTGAGCAAATAAGATGGAGTTGGAAAGCTGGTTAAAATCCGCATCTTCCATATATGTATTGTTTTTTCTAATTCTATATGATTTAAAAGCAATTTGAAAAACGGTGAAATTCTGGGCGAAACGTATTTTCGCGATTTTTTGCAAAGGGTTTTTCAGATTGACGCAACTGATACGACGTTGGAAAGGTATGTAAAATGCACAACTTTTTCATATAGAAATGTTTTTCTAATTCCTTACGGTTTAAAAACGAATTAGAATACGGTCAAATTTGATTTTGAACAAGATTTTTTTTAAAAGTTTGTCGAAATATGGCAAATAATATACTGTTGGATAGCTATCGAAAATGTGAAACTTAGTCATGTTATACGTTTTCTCTACTTCGCAGCCGTTTAAGAGTAATTTTGAATACGGCATGACGGATCTTGCTGTTTTCTCGTGTGAAAAACAGAGTAGTCGTACTGATATATATGTTTGTTTGTACTGAGCTATTTTTTGTAGAGTAATTTTCACTGGTTCCGGAAAAGGGTACTTGTACTGATGCTTGCATGGGTTTGTACTAAGCGTGTTTTCACTAACTAGACTTTGCTCTATTTTTTTGGTAATATTTTTCTCGTAAGTTTTCAACGGTTTACTGTATCGTCGCCCCTGTACTTGTATGGTTTGTATCATCGAACTGAATGATATTTTATTCAAAAAGAAAATGTGTTTGTTTTGTTTCCTTTTTTTAACTCAAATTTTTTTTGACAACGTTGTTCTGAACTTCTCTCATTTTACGACTTGTACTTAGGTACTTACTAAGTAGGATTTTTCATGGGATTTCTTTTTTTGCTTGAACTTTACAATTTGAATTTTTGTCATTTCTTTTATTCCGAACAGACCACCGTTTTTAACTCGTACTGAGGTACTTACTACGCCCGAGCTGGGGTGGCTCGAGCACGATGGAGTTGTGGACGGTGCCAAGCATGTCGATGGACTGACGTCGCAGGTGCCGGTGCTAGAATAGCTCCATCTCTGGCTTTACCCATGGCGTCGCGCCAGATGGCGAAAGGTTGCTTGGTGGCCGGGCCTCGCGCAAACTGATGCACGCGCATCACCTGGCCGGCCGGGAGGTGGAGGCGCGCTGGCGAAGGGGAGGAGGCGGGGGCAGGGAGGATGAGGCCGGGCAGCGTTGCGTGTGGGGAGAGAGGCGGCGGTGCGCGGGGAGGGAGGCGGCGGCGCGGTGTGGAGCCGGTGGCTGGGGAGGTGGGGGCCGGTGGCTGGGGCGGCAGCGCGGTGGTGAGGCCGGTGGTTGGTGCGGCCGATCCACTCGCTGCAGAAGAAGGAAGGTGGAAGAAGTGGTGGGCCGCGGGGAGGTTCAGTTCGATGGGCTCCGTCGGTGGCCAGTCACAGCGCCGCGGGCTCCCTCGCTCCGGCTGACGCCGTCGCTCGCTCGCCCACGACGGCTGCCTCCGGCGGAAGGAGGTGGGTTAGGTTTAGGATGGCTCGGGGAGTTTCTATGGTGTAGCTCGTCGCGTCCTTATAGAGCCCAGGGGTAACAGAATAATATTCTGTTACTAGTAACAGAATAGTCCAGCCCCATATATATATATAATAATAAGGAGGCACTTGCGTACATGAGGCTATGGACCTGGTGGGTCCCCATTGTCATCCTCTCCAAGTAAAGTCATCTCCTCGCCTGCGCGTGCTTTCCGCCCGAAACAGTCAGCGCCGCCCGCCCCGCTTCCCGGTGCAGGCGATTGCTCCGCCTTCAAATGACACAAGTGTCATCCGTCCATCCATCTGCCGCCCACATTAATGATACGCGGTTGCCGAGGCGGCTACTCTGGTGCCACACGTCTGTCCCTCCGCGCACCCACCATTGCTATATAAAATGTTGCGCCGGCCATAGCCGCAGTCATCCGCATCTATTCCCTTTCTCCTATCCACACAACTACTGCCCACCATGGCTTCCTCGCGCTCCAGCGCTCTTCGGGACGGGCGGACGACGGACCACAAGCAGATGGAAGCCATTGCTGCCGACTGGCTGGCCGGCAGGCAGCCGGAGGACGACAACGTCCCAATGGAGAACATGGTAGTCAACGATCCGGCGCCAACCCCCTCCTCCGCGCCATCCTCGCCGGTGCATTGCACCATGACCATCGGCGAGGCCCGTTCCCAATATATGGAAAGTGTGAGGCAGATGCGTCAGGAGCAGTTCCAGGAGGCGCAGGCCGACGCCGCCTACAACCACCATCTCCTTGAGGAGCACCTGCAGGCGGAGGAGCAGATCGCCGCGAAGAGGGCGGAGCAGGAGGCGCTGCTTGACTCGTACCGCTCCGCCCACAAGGGCCTCCTCAAGCGCTGGCGGTACCGCATGCAGGTGGCGGAGGCTACGGCCGCCTACAAAGAGGCTAGCAAAGAGGGCGATGAAGCGGGCGAGGCGCTGTTTGGCGAGACCGAGGACGAGGCAGAGGACAATGCCGGCTCCGACGATTCCCCGCTCCGCTGGCGTCGATGAGGCCCTGCTCCACCGAGGCCCCGCGGCGCCAACAACGAGGCAGAGGACACCGCCGGCTCCGCCGAGGCCCTGCGGCGCCAACAACAAGGCAGAGGACATCGCCGGCTGAGCCGAGGCCCCACCCTGTCGGCAACGCGGGGGAGGATTTCCACCGCTCCGCTGAGGCGTTGCCCGCCGGCAACGAGACAATGGAAATCGCCGGCTCCACCGAGGCCCCGCCCCGCTGCCAACGAGGCCGCACCACACAGAAAACGAGGAAGAGTAGAACACGGTAGGTCGCCGCCGCTCGGCTCCAAGTAAGGCCACCGCTGCTACCCTCCTGTTGAAGCCAAGCTAGGCGGGTTGACCATTGGCGGCCGGTTAGCTTCTTGGCGGCGACGTGGAGTCGGGGAGTTCTGCTGGAGAATAATGCTGCTTCTACTTAACTGCTGGTGCAGTTGGCTGGCTGACACGTGGTCCCAACAGGCCACATGTCAGTTACGCAATTGAACCTGCAGTAATTTCATTGAAGCTTCTGTTCAGCTCAGCGGGACACAGGTGGGTAGCTTCAGTTAATTAATTATACCTCCAACGCACCCCTTTTTAGTTGAAGAATGTATGAACTGTAATGAAATCTGACATGTTTATATGAAATCCGACCATGTATGAATGAATTTATTTCGATTAGTTCGAATTCCTGTATCACTGGCATTGGATGAACATGCAAAACAATACGTACTAGCATTGTTCCCAGGGTGATCACCTCGTTTGCAGCAGTTTCACATGTACTCCCTCCGGTCCTTTCTAGTCTGCATACAAGTTTTGTCTGCAGTCAAAGTATCTCTACTTTGACCAATCTTATCCAAAAAAAGTATGCACTTTCACAACGTGCGAAATAAAAAGGAACAGAAGGAGTACAAAGAGTTTGAGCATCTTTTTAACGTTTCTGTACATTACAATCAAACACATGAGCCTCGCAATTCATAGAGAACATTCAAAACAATCAATGATTATGCATATCAGCGACTCACAGAGGCAATATTTACTTCACAACTAAAGAATAAAGAAAAAATTGATCGACGTTGCTGACAGCAAAGGGCGTCCCATTCGAAAATATCAAACACATGTCTTGCTAAAATCAATGAGCAAAATTTGACAAGGTTGTCCCATTCCAAAATATCAAATGCCTATGATTGTGGAATGGGCAGGGTTTGCCATCAGTTCGGACATTGACATGGCACCTTGCGCTAAATAAACCAGCTGTTCTTTTTGTGCACTTCCACCAAAATCAACCAAATTCGCACGTAGCTTGTATGATTTCGCCCTTATATGTTGCAAAGCCTTGAACTTATCGGCACCTCCTTTATTGTGGTGGAAATGAATGATTCGATGTATTCATGAACATTTTGTGCAGTTCCCATTGAAATCAAGATGAGCACCCCTATTTGCACAAATACAAAAAGTGATTAGTATAGAGCAAACTGTACTATGAATTGACAGTTTCAACAGGCACATACATGGTCCATGTAGAGCACACTTTTAGAAAAATGGAACTCACCATAAAGAATCCTAGAACAACATTGTACTCGCGCATCACAGCAAAAAATGGAGATTTTGTCAGTCCTTCTGAGCTGAAGTTAGTTTGGTCTTGTGGGGAGTAATGTAACCATCCTTCAACTGCTCCTTCTGATGATAAGATAGACAGGGCTTCTTCATCCTGGCATAATCGGAACTAGTCACTTCACGTACTCCATATTCTTCTTCAGAGGAAGATTATCCTGTTGTGCAAAGACAAGAGGACTACTAAATGCTAGCATCACTGTTTGCTCGAAAAAAAGGAAAGGAAATATTTAAAACAGCACAGATGAAGCACTTCTCAAGGACAATACCACTTTTTCATGACAGTATCTAAGAAGTAGCACAACACCAATAGAGATGACAAAGCTCAATGATATGGATGAAATCAGTGGGCGAGTACCAACCTTTGTTAGGAGGTTTATTGTGTAGAGCATACAAATGAAGCAATTCTCTGGAACCATCTGTTGCTATCTACGGTGGTGGCCATGCTTACTATATACTCCTCGATTAGTTTAATGTTTCCAACATCTTCTTGTGCAGTTCCACTAAAATATATGGTATCTTCAAAGAAGATCCCTGTTTGCACAAGTTGAGATAATTACATATTACATTAAGAGTGGCATCAAATTAGTGGCAAAACAATTGCTCGTTCCAGCCATAGCAATAAATTAAGAAGCAAAACTATATCATTACTTCTGTCATCACAGTTCCAGTGCTTCATTACAACACCGGGAGTTGATTTTTGTTTTTCTTCCCCTTGTTATTCCCCTTCATCACTTGGTTCAATAACAAACAAGCTTCGCCTTCAATGTAAGATTTGGCAAGTCAATTAGGGAGCACAAGTATAGTACTAAACTTAATTTTCTGATGAAAGTGGCAAAATACAGGCCAGCAGTTGTGAAATATCCTTATCTTACCTCAATGGGATATTACGGTGCACATACAGATTGGAAGTCTTGTCTCCATTTGTGCAGTTCACTAAAATCAAGCAACATTATCATACAAGTAGCACAACATATGAAAGCACACTGCAGAATCATGTGAAAGAAGGCTAATACTGACCTCTCATGATGCGGAATTCAAACAACTCACAAGAAGAATATCTGAACCAAATTCGCCTTAACGGATAGTAAGTAAGATCTCCTCTTGTGCAGTTCCACTAAGATCAAGCAATCAAGAAACGTTGTCGGTGTGACATTTTGGTTGAACTGCACAAAACACTCTTAAAACAAACATGTTTTGTGCAGTGCAACAAAAGGTCACAATGGCAACGAGGTGAAGCAGATAACCCTGTTTACACAGAGGTGCAAAGGAAACAATTAGTGGTCAATAACGGTGGATGACACAGAAGCAAACAAAAAGAAGCATCTACCTTATCTAAATGGGAAAGAAAGCAAGATAGTAGCATTTCTCAAATGGTGGCATTGATTAATATTAACATAGAGATTATATTATCAATAAAATTCGTTAAACATGTAATTTTCTTTTAACTGTGGCACTAGAGGGTGTTTGTTTACAGGGACATTTTGGTGTAGGGACTAAAAAAACTCCGTGTCAGTCCCATCTAAACCAAAGAGGAGGGACTTTTAGGGACTAAAAGTGGGCATTTGGGACTAAAGAAAGAAGACGCCGAGGGAGTCTTTTTAGGACTTTTTCCAACAGTTGCCCCTGCCACGCATCGCACCATGTCTCTATTAGTTCATTACTAGGGGTAACATGGTCTTTTAGCATGTCATTTAATAACCTCTAGTCCATGTTTAGTCCCTGGAACCCAACAGGTAGGGACTAGGGAGTTTTTCATCAAACAGGGCCTTAGATTAACAACAACTAATGAGTTGCACGGGACAGTGGACGCACCAGCACCATGTGCATCTACCGATGTACTGTGGTCATGGACAGTCTGTTGCAACAAAGAACAAACAACCAAGGAGCATATTTGTGTTGGTCCCAGTTTTGTTATCTTTAGACGCCTTTCCCTATGTGAGCGCAGAAAATCTAGTCCTGCTCAAACTCTACAGCCTTGTCCCTTCCTTTCCTTTTTGAACTAGTACTTTTGCCCCTTCCTTTCCTCTTTGAACCACGTCCTAGATTTATGCGATACAACTTGCCCCACTACTTTCCCCCATTCCTTTCCTCTTTGAACCACGTCCTAGATTAATGCTATACAACTTTCCCCCTTCATTTCCTCTTTGAACCACGTCCTAGATTCATGCTATATACAACTTTTCCCACTACTTTCCCCCACTCCTTTCCTCTTTGAACCATGTCCTAGATTCATGGTATACATGAAGCTAGAGCAATGCATGTGGAGTAAGTAAATTGTACCTTAAGGTTCTTGGGGCGTGGTTCGGTGGGCGACGGGACGGCGGCGAAGAAGAAGGGGTCTGAGGCCCTCCCACACTGCCGCTGGGTGGAAAGTGAACAGCTGCGCCGGTAGTCCCTCGCCGACGGCGACAGCGTTAAGCCTCCTTCCCTTCCCGGTGGACGGATCATGCCGGCTCTTTGAGCAGCGGTGAGGGGAGAGAGAGAGGCCAACGAAGTCTTGTTTAGATCTGGAGAGGGAGAGAAAGTGTGAAGAGAGCAACTACAAGCGCTGAGGCTCCAGCGTGTATATATATATGCTGGAGAGAGAGTGTGCAGTGTGCAAACCCTAGAAAACATTTTGATCAGTCAAAGAATCCTCCTGGCACAAACTGAGGGTGGAACTGCAATGTTATCAATAAGAGTGGGGATGTGTTTCTGTGTGTGCCTGTGCATGATAGATCTGTCGGGACGCATCCATGGATGATGAAGGGGAACCATGTGTTTGGTAAGCAAACCTAACTAGATCGGTAGATCAATTGTTGTTTGTCGGAGGAAGGGAGAGACACAACTAATGAGGTAGATCGATTGACGTGTGGGTAAAAATGAGTTTTAAGGACCTAGCTAGCTATATGTATAGCGAGAGATCGGTCGGTGTACGTCCATTTGTTAGAGGCAAATAAGGCCCAGCGAGACGGATAGACAGAGAGAATGGAGCTAGGAGGTGGTGCGAGAGGCCCAACTACTAGCTAGATAGGGGGAGGAGTGTGCGGTTGTGAGAGCGATGAAAAGAGGGGCGAGAGTTTACATGTGTGTCTAACCGTATGAGAGACACGAGGCAAGGACACATAAAAGGAGGAGATTGAAGGTGTGTTTGTATGTTGTAGGCAGGCATCGCTGGAGAGGTTTATCGATCGGTGTGTGTCGGAAAGGAGTTGTGGAGACTCTGGGAGAACGACCTAAAGAAAAAAATGAATGTGCCCGATGGATAGAATGTCAAGGGAGGGGGAGGGCGAGGAGGGCGTGTGCATGCACGAGAGAAAGTTAGTGGTAGCTACAAAGGTTAGAGGATTGTGTGGGTGTAAGAGACTAACAAAGATCATAATTTGATATGAAAGCGGATACATATATTTGAATAGGAGATCATAGTGTTTTAAACATTGCATGCATGAATATAGCGGCGATACACGTGTTGTGCACATGTTATACCATAATGTGATAATGCATGGCGTTTGCAACTCACAGCTAAATGCCGAACAATCTAAACCATACTATACATCAAACAATCTCACATTTTATTTGAATTTGTGATAATGTGTGGCATTTGCAGCTTACAACTAAATATCAAACAATCTAAACAATACTATATATCGAACATTCTCACATTTTATTTGAATTTGTGGTAATGTGTGGTGTTTGCAACTCACATATAAATACTTGTAGGCGTAGGGGGCGGGGCACCATACATAATGTGATAAACACATTATACATATGAGACATGGTTTAGATTATGAAGATCTAGCTAGAGCTAGAAATGTAATGTGATTTGAAATCAAAATAAAGTGGATTCAAAAAATCTAGTTCGAGTTCATATAGTACACATAGTTCATATGTAACTCAAGACTAATCATGTGGTGTGCTGTGAAGATAATACACAAACGATGGTTTAACTTGACAATAATGATGATTGTATATCTTATTAAAACAGAGAAACGAATTCAAATGCTTTGACTTCACAACAATCATTACTGTAGATCTTATTCAAATAGAGAAACAAATTCAAATTTAGTTCATATTGAAGCGGTAGTATATACGTTTGGAATGCACTAAAATGTTCATTTCAGTAGTAGGTTGCATGCATTATACACATAGAGAAATATTTTAATTGAACATAACATGAATTCAAAGTTTTGAATGACATTTGTAGGGCGCATTGATTTGGTACAGTACACGTTAGGCTTGTCCGGAAATTTCAACCTGCGCCTTGTTAGCCAGAAATATTTAAGATATATCTTTGTCTCGTTGTGCTCCGAAAACTCCCTCCATCTCAACTCGTGCCTTGCTATTCCGAAATTACAACGCGCGCGAAAACTCCCACCTCCTATGAAATCCCGACATGCGAAATGCCCGTGGTACCGCTGAACCGAAAGAACTGCCTCAAATCGGTGGGGGTACTTTCGTAACTTACCCCACATTTCGGACAAGCGCGTCTCTAAGCCATGGTTCCACACTGCCATCCCATCCGACCACCCATTCGTACACCGAGGCCGCGAAAACCCGCGATGAAACCCCACACCCTGCTTCGTCTGCCACCCTGCCAGAGCCTCTTCCCCGACGACATCGTCCATAGCAACACCTCGACGTCCCTCATCCACCGTACCGGATGAGGATCTGTCGTCGATCTCATCGTCCCGCCAGTTCAGCCACCCCGTCCTCCACCTCCAAGGAGCTGCCACGACGTTTCCCTCATCTTTCGCGCCACCTCCATTCCCACACCGCCGTCTTCACCTGCACCACCGGAAGAGCATCATCATCACCGCTTCCTCGGATGAAGTTGCGGCCTCATCGGCGCCACCAAAGAGGTTGTACACTAATCACCGCATTTTCTTCTTGATTCGATCTCACAGTGCTGCCGGCACTCGGCCCCGAGCCGACACGGCGTGGCTCCATCCATGGAGACGTCGCCGGCCACTTCCTCCACGGTGTCGCTCCCTCGGTGTCGACGTCCACATCAGTAGGAGCTGCTGCTGCTTTAGCTCTCGCTCGTGCTGCTGCTCTACTCTTGCTCCCGGTCCCCTGCCTGGTCTGCTCTTGCTATTGCTCTTGCTCGCGCTACTGCTCTCGCTCTTGCTCTTGCTTGCGATGCTGCTCCAATTTAGCTCAGTTTTGACAGCAAAATTCAGTTTCGACAGTTAAGTTTAGTTTCGACAGTTAAGTTCAGTTTGACAGTTAAATTTAGTTTCGACAGTTAAGTTCAGAGATGAGCGGCTGATGTATTTTACATCTAGCACTTTGTGTTTATGTATTTTACATCATGTATTGGAGATGCTATTAGAATTCCACTCAAGTTAACGTTGTTCGTTGTCTCTCTTGTCCTGCTTCAGCCTCTGCGTCGTACAACTCACCAGTGCTGCTCCAACGACGAAATCCTCCATCACAGTGGAGTAGTACCTCGGGCTCCATCTCCAGACGCCTAAGATCTTCTTCCCCTCCTCCGACAGCCAAGTTAGCCGGAGCATCCTCACCGGCCAACCCAATCACGCTGAGATTGACATGGCTTCACCAAAGAGGTTGTATACTTGTTGCATCTCTTTTTTACTCTACATGTTATATATATTGTCCACTAAGCACACGGATTTGTTCCTTTAGTGTCTGCTTGAAAGAAAAAATGTAGGAATTTTAATTTTCACTTGTCCTCTTCAAATTCCTATTCATGAAGCACAATACTAAGAGATAGTAGCATAATAGCATTATAACCGTACATTTTCTTGTGGTTTGACTTAATCTCACCATGCTTCTTTGCATCCTGTGATCTTCCAATTGTTGTGAATAAAACACCCAGATTGGCAGAAATCCTGTGTTTTTAAATTCTCTGTTTTGCACATGCATCCCTATCCTATTCCTGTCTATTTCCTATCCCTGCATTGTTGGAATCCTCCAATTCAAAAGAGCCCTTACAGAATTACTTCTCTTACACATAGTTGTCAAAGAAAACCTTGCATGGTTTGTCCCGCTCCTGCTACGTCATCGTCCACCCCAGCTCAGCTGCTCCAACGACAGAAGGGTCCAGCACAGCAGGGATCCGGCCTCCAGATTGTCTTTCGCCGCCTCAGATCTTCTTCCCCGCCACTGGCAGCCATGAAAACTGCACTACCATCATCAACCGAGCAGATGACCTCGAGGACTACACGGGTCCGCAAGAGAGGTCGCACTCTTTCATGTCTGCTTACGTTATGCATCGCTTAATATTACATGCTACTTTGTCGCCTTGTTCACCGATTAGAGTCTGAGTCAGCTCCAAACTAATGGTAAAACTTGAGTTTTTAAATGGTTGTGGGGTACATATCGAGGCCGCTATCAATAGTATCTATCTACTATCTGGTTAATCTCCGGTGTCTACTATGAGTTTCATGTTGGGTGGGAAACAAACAGTAAAGAAGCCGTTATCTGTATTCTTTAACTGAAGCCATTATCTGCCTGCTATTATTGGTTTTGGGTCTATCCACAGGTTGCTACCATCACTCTGGATTTCTGCATGCACTCCTTACATAATCTCACTATGTTTTATTCCTATGCATGACAGTTATTGTAAACAATGGAACTGAACATGTAGAGCAAAAAAGAGATGAGCCTTGCGTGGCAATAAAATTTCATGGAGACGTCCCTCCATGGTAGGCGCAAAGGCAGCCCCCCTCCACGCATTTTGGATTGTAATCGAGAGGAAGATATCTGTTCCGAGGGGGGTTCAGAAGGAGAAGACAACTCCTATTTACCCCCTGAGGTTTTCGCTCTAACTTGGCATGCTGATGTTGGTTATATCATGCATATGGTGACTTGCATTGCTTACTTTATACATCAAATATATCATCTGCTTAGTTTAGACATCCTTTGTGCGAATGCCATCTGTTTAGTTTATTCATCGTTTATGTGAATTATGCAACGCCATCTTGTTTAGACAGGCATCATATATGTGAATTTTGCAATGCCATCCTGCTTAGCCAGTCATCTTATATGTAAATTATATTAGGCCATCCTTTTTTTCGTTACATATTACATTTGTCAACAATGTTATTACATTCAACTGCTCTTCGTGTGCATCAGCCATTTGACATGGTGATGGCAAATTCTAGAGTGAAAACAAGGTCTTCAGAGCAGACTATGCTATTTGACGAAGCGCATATCTCGCTGGTT
>NC_057809.1:216266961-216298921 GCF_018294505.1 Triticum aestivum
TGTGTATGGTGTCTCGCATTGCTATGTCATTTGATTAGTTTAGACATGCTTTGTGTGAATGCCACCTGTTCAGTGTCTAATTACCATATATGTGAATTATGCATTGCCATCTTGTTGCAAGACATTATATATGTGAATTATATAATGCTATCTTGTTGCAAAGGCATTATATATGTTAATTATGCAATGCCATGATGTTTAGCCAATCATCATGTATGTGAATTATATCATGCTATCATTTTTTTGTATTACGTGTTCCATTTGTCGACATTGTTTGTATATTCAACTACTCTTCCTGTGCATCAGCCATTTGAAGCAGTGATGGAAGTATCTGGAGTGAAAACAAGGTATTCAGAGCAGACAATGCTACCTGCTGAAGCAGACATCTTTCTGGTTACAGAGAGCTCCTCAGAGGAGGATTCAGAGACTGATGACCAGTCCTATTTTCCCCCTGAGGTCTATGCTCAAAATTGGCAGGGTTATATTACCCATATCATGCATGTTTTCTTGCATTGCTTAGTTTTTACATCAGATATGTATTGCCATCTGCTTACTTGCTTACTATATAAATCATATATTTGAATTATATCATGCCATCATGTTTACATAGTACATACACACCATCTATCTGAATTATGGCATGGCAACCCATTTAATAAAGACATCATATAGTTATATCATCTCATCTTGTTTAGTGTTTACAGTCATCATATTTTGAATTATGGCATTCTATCCGTGAATGTATGTGAATTATGGCGTGCCAACCTATTTAATAAACACATTATATAGTTATGTCATGTCATCCTATTTACATAGTCTCATATTTTGAACTATGTCTTTCCATCTTTTTTAGTTAGCCATCATAATGTGAAATTGTGTCATGCTATCCTGTTTAGTTAGCCATCATATATGTGAAATTGTGTCATGCTATCCTGTTTGGTTAGACAACATAAATATGAATTATTTCATGCCCTCTTTTATTCCCCACTATCCATTGCACCTATATATCATACAATGTCTATACTTTCAATTACTTTTCTTGTTTATCAGCCATTTGAATTGGAGAGCGTGATGGCAGTATCTAAGGGAGTAACAACACGGTCTTCAGAAAAGATAGTGCTACCAGTTGATGCAGATAGAACCATGGTTGTACTTGCCCAAGGACCAGATCCACCACACATAACCCAGACTCTCGTAGATTGTACCCCTACCCAGTTGGACAGAGAACCAGCTACACCCGTTCTAACCCCAACCCCGGCAGATAGTAACCCAGTTCCAGTTGACACAGCACCGTCTCCACCACAGAGCACCCAAACACGAGCAGTTAGTAAGGGAACTGCAGTGCCCAAAGCACGAGGACCACCACTCTAAATCCCAACTCAACGCTTAAAGGAGAAGAATATTTGTTCTCAGGTCAGGTTCTGTAGCTATGGTTCATACTCCTTTGCTCTTGCATGACTGTATTTACTCATACCAACTATTTTCAAACTTGAAGGATGGAATTGAAACTCCAATGGCGCAAAAGGTATGTTTTAAACCTGTTTCTTTAACTGGTTTGTTGTTGTAACCTGCTCTATGTTGATTTCAGTTTCAATTGAATAAACAGTTATGTTCTCATGTCATGCACATTACAAGTGTTGTTATTGCTCTATAGTTACCCACACTTATATTCTGTCTATTCTGCTTTGTCTTGAATAAATATTATTTGAACTGTGTCTCTATCTTGATTTGACAACAAAAACTAGAATGATATAGACCATAAAGTGACCATGGTACATAGATATATGTTTGTTTCATGCCGTTATCCTGTCCACTTTACTACTGAACTCATTTACCAAAATGAGTTTCATATACAACATGGTAAACATGTGATGTGTCTGCTTGTTTCTCTTTTAGAATGCGGACAAAATATTGGAGAACAGTACCGCGTTATCCAATGGTAAAGGAAGTAATGCAGATAAGGTTCAAGATAGTGAGACATCCCTGTTGGTCTCCAAGAAAGCTGATAAAAACTATCTTGACACAGTGAGGGAACCCAAAAGTCCTGTCTTGATGTAGTGTTCAAGTTACTGGCCACTACTACTGGCACAAGATCTTCGAACTCGCTGCCTGAATCAGTTCGTCTTCTTGAATCTCAACTTCAAGTTGAAAGACATCGATCAGATGTGCTGCGACAGGAAGTTGAAGGACTGAGGAAGTCCCTGCAGAATTCAGATGCATATTTTCTGGTGTAACAGCAAGCGCTGGAGGATTTAAGCGCCAAACAAGAGAAAGTTAATAAGCTTGCTAAGCATCTTGCCAACATTATGGGTACCCAGGATATTGTTTCTTGAGATCTTCTGAAGTAGTTTCATTTCTGGATTTGTTTTGTTGCGTCGTTTATTTTCACTGGTCGCCAACTTTGACAACCAGTGTATATGATATGCTGCTTTGTTCCCTATATTTGCACTGGTGGCGAACTTTGATGCCCAGTGGATGTAATATGTGTAATAGCCGTGATAGCCTAGCGTTAGTTGCTTGCTTATTTATTTCCTTGTTGTCTTGTTTATTTGGTTGCTTGTAGTCATTGCAATTCTTTTTCCGCGGTTAGCTAGTGGCTTCAATAACCTATTTTTTAAAACTAGGCCACAATAACCATGGGCTAATATTTACTATAGTGACACTGGGCCTCCTACTGGCCGTAGAAATAGTGGGCCTTCTACGGGCCGTAGAAATAGTGGGCCTTCTACGGGCCGTAGAAACACTGGGCCTTCTACGGGCCGTAGAAACAATGGGCCTTCTATGGGCCGTATCATCAATGGGCCTTCTGCGGGTCGTATGATCGATTGGCCAAACATGGGCCAAACAGACCGCATTATGGTTGTAAACGGGCTAGAGTTGGAATCGTCCGTTCATGGGCCGACCATAACGGGCCATCGTTAATAGGCCGTATTTGATGACGCTATGAAAACGGCCTGACGTATTAACGGACCACAAATGGGCTGACTGTAACCACAGGCTGAATTTGGCCCACAAGCAGAAAATGACAGTAACGGGCCGTAAGTAAACGAATGCTGGAAATGAGCCCAAGAATAAATGGGCTCTGAGAAGGCCGAAAGATAACATGGGCTTCAAACGGCCCAACGGAATAACGGGTCGTTAATGGGTATAAAGTGATACACTGTTCATTACGGGCCAGCTTCACCACGGGCCGTTAATGGGTGTAAAGTGATACACTATTCATTACAGGCCAGTTTCACCACGGGCCGTTAATAGGCCAAGAGTTACATAGGGCCTTATATGGGCCGAAAGACGTCATGGGACATACATGGGCCAGAAGTGAAAATGGTCTCGAATCATATTGGGTGGCCCAGATGACGCTACTAGGCCTAATTCGGATAGAGCGTAACGGGCCTTGGGTTAGCGGGTTGTAAATGGGCTATATGTGAACAGGCCATTAACAGGCTTTACATGGGCCGGCCCGCCACCTTTTGACCAAGTCAAACGGGCCCGCCTTTTCACAGGAATGGGCCTCTGTTGGGCCGTGCCATGTGTCGACGTATCATAGGCGGCTTCTGTCCAATGAGTGGATGACATCTGTCCCAACGATGAGCCAACATGTGTTTCCTCCAGCTAATGATGATTTTACACATGGAAAATCCCCATTGGTCGGGGCTGTTAACGGAGTATCGGATCCAATACCCGACCTGATAGCTTAACGGTGTTCCGTTATGGTGGATGCCACGTGTCGTTCACCCTTGTCGAAAGCACTTCTGTGACGCGTGATTTATCGTCATGGAAGTGGACACTTCCGTGATGATAATTTTGGTAATGTCACGGAACACTTCTACGACAGCACAGGTATGACTATCTTGATTCTGTTATAAAATCGTCATGGATGTACATGCATGACAGAAAATGCGACCTACTGTGACAAACACGTATCATCACGGAAGTGTATTTTTTTGTTGTGAGGGGTAGGGGGTGGGCCACTTAACCTGTGACATAGCCCGCCTCAGGCCATCGCTGTCGACGACCTCGATGTCATAGCCGGCGTCAGTGACATACTCTTATACTCTAGCCCGCTGATTGAGTGCCTACGTCCAGTAATGGTCGTCAGGCTCCTCGGTGACGTTGGGTGAAGAGACCGCGATACACCTCTTTTGGGACAGTCGCTCCTCGAGCTCCAAGAGAAGCGTAGCGGGCTTAGGCTGTGATGCTCTGGAGTGGGGGATGGGGATGGGGATTTGTGGGAAAGAGGGCGTTTGGCAGGCATCATCTAAGAAACTCAGGGTAGCCTGGGTATGGAGAACGGTGGGTAAGCTGCATGGGCAAACCGGCAGATGTTGACAATGGAGGCCTTGCGGTGGCGGCGGTGACCTTGCTAGGGTGTTGAGCGAGGGAGGGGCTATGTGTGTGTGCGCGTGTGCGTGCGCGCGCACCCGAGGAGGTTTTGGTGTGTATGTGTGTGTGTGGACGGGGCGGGGTGTGTTTGAGGGAATGACACGGCTACTGAAAATTTTACTACGCGGGACTCAAACGCGGGAGTGAAATGCCCGGGCTATTGAAAATTTGGATTATGGTGCATCGTACACGGTCCAGAGATAACAACCGTGTGTTATGAAACATAAAAACCCTCGAGGCGGGCAGATATTTTTGAGGGGTGCAGGCAGGATTGGGAACAAGAAACATCACACATGGTCGAAACATAATAACCATGTGTTATCAAATAGAAAAAAGCTGCAGGCGGGTAGATATTTTTGAGAGGGGAAGCCTCGTGGAGCCTAATGTACTGTGCAGATGTGCGTGATAGGGGCACCGGCATGGCACACGGTTAGTGTAAGTGAATGCGTCATCCGACTTGTCTAATGTTCATAAATTTGGCGAAAAATGACGCAGGAGAGGGTCAGAACACGAACACACTTGCATGTGGACCAAATTTATGTATGAAAAGGGTGGTTTGATATTCAAATACCAAATGCAACTTTGATGTGGCACCTATCTCGCAAAGCGCATGGTATTTCTTGCCACCCCCACTCTCGTGTCGGCAAGAAGGGAATCCTAAGCTATGAATGCATGCCCCCTCAACCGAGGTTCACCTAGAAAAGTGCGAAGTAGCATCCCCCGCCCTACAAACACACACCCACTTTTAGTCGGCGGGCCAGAGAGGCATCTCACCAAGATGGACATAAAACAGACCAAGAATAATCCACATTGGTCGTACAACTCCGGAGATGGCCGTCCATGCGACCCCGGAGATGGGATAGCTCGCCAATAATCACGCAAGTAGCTAGTCCCCAAAGACAAGAACTGCATGCATGTGGCCCAAACATATGTATGGAGAGGTGTGTTTTGAATACACAATGGAACAACTTTGACGTGGCACCGTGCTTTCAAACCAGAAATCCCCACACTGAGTGAGGGTTAGGTTGACGATGCATATGTATGTCACACCACACTTCAAGCCGATGACGGGGATTCATGCATGCATGCGTGCATAGTATGCGCTCAAACTTAATTAGGTCTGAATCTCACCATGACCTATACTACGATAAAATGAACCAAAGGAAGAATCCGCCATGGTAACCTATCTTGTTGTTGGTCAAGGTGATCATGGATGTCCACGTGGGCCCACAAATATATAGGCTTGTCGCCAATAACCATGCGAGGGAGTGTACCGTTCGAAGACAACCACTACATGCATATGTATGGAGGTGATGCATGCATGCATGTTTGAATACCATTTCACAACATTGATGTGGCACGTGCATCGAAAATCGTACAGTCCCCACACAAAGCGAGATTGGTTCATGACGTGTCGTTGTACCATCCACTTCGACTTGATGGGAGGGATTCATGCGATGCATGTGTGTGTGCTCAAATTGTATCATGTCATCACAGAGCATGACCTATATATATACTGTATTACAAAAAAATCCCCTCCTAAGTCAAATTAACATCTCTCGTTGTCACGCAAAAAGTAGTGATGGACCAAGCGGGCCCATAGATGGAAGGCATGGATATCGCTCATAACCACTTAAGTGTGTGCGAGAGGACAACCACCATCGTTTTGCATGTGGGCCAAACATATGTTGAATACCAAAAATGCACACCTTTGATGTAACACATGCCTCAAAAACCATAAAGTCCCCACATAGAGCGAGGTTCATGAAGCGTACTACATATGATGGTCCCCTTCCCCCTCTTCGATGCATACTATATGCTCCTAACGTAATACAACCCAAAATAATCCTCCTCGATGGTGAAAATAATTAACCTCTCCCGATGTAGGTCAGAGTGATGCATGCATCGACAATGGCCTCGCAGGCCCATAGATGGAAGCGTCACACGTGAGTGTCCTAGCTAGGATAACCACCACCTGCATGCATGTGGCCCAAAGAGGTGTTGTGTGATGTTTGAATAGCCAATTCCACAACTTTGGTGTGGCACGTGCCTCGAAAACCAGAAAGTCCCGACACTGAGTGAGGTGTACTTGTTCACGGACGTGTACGTATAGTATATATGCTAGTCCCCTCCACCTCTTCGACGTGCACTATATATACTCCCACCATAACACAAACAAAAGAGATTCTACCTTGCTAGTAAAATTAACCTCACTATTGGCTGTTCTTCAAAGTGATGGACGACGACTTCACGGGCCCACATTAAGCATCGCACGCGAGTATCGAGTGTCGTGTAAGACAACCATCGACTGCATGTGGCCAAAACATGTATGTATGAAAGGGTTGTGTAATGTTTTAAATAATGAATCCATGACTCTGATGTGGCACCTGCCTAACAAAACGGCCAACCCACAAGGTGGCTCACAACTCGTAGTGTATTGCGAGCCACCCGCCACACCCAGACACACACACCCACACACACACACCGCGAATCCACAGCAACTACGATGCATGTTAAATTATCCCGCGGTGAACATATGTTACCAAAGGTGGGACGTTTTAATTTTGAAAAAAATAGAGATCATTAAGATGATTTAGTACATTGATTGACTTTCTAGGGGTATAATGTGCAAAATTCAAATTTGATCTACATGCACATGTGACAGTGCACCTAAATGGATTGCAATAACACATGTGTCTCACTGGGTGCAAGTTCACTCCCCGTGCGAGAAATTTCAAACATTGAGAATCTTGATTTTTAAATTCTAGTACATCCAAAACTTATCTGAAGTTCATGAAACTTATGGTGTTGTCAAATGGACACCAATACAAAGTGGCATTGTACTTCTTTTGTCAAATTTGGGACCAGTTTTGATGTAATCTTTATCTTCTTAGAAACAGGAGATTATTAATAATTGGGAACCAATATCCCAAATGGATTACCTATTCGAACCATGAGCGTTAGACCAACAATGGATACGTGCCATGCTTCGGTTAAGCAATAAAGCGGCAGCATTAATCATCAAAATAGAAAAATAATATACGTGCCTCCATGCGACCCGTGTGATGTGCGAGTAGGCGTGAGTTGACGGGATGCATGCGAGCAGTCTGCCACGCAGGCAGACTAGGAGGCGTGCGTGCTGGTGTGTGAATTTACGGAGGCATGCTCGCTACGCAGTGTCATCGGGAGGCGTGGGAGTAGCTGTGTGAACCGGCGGTAGGCATGCCAACAGTCCGGTGCGCAGGCTCACCAGGAGGCGAGCCAGCGGTTTGACCGTCGTCCGCCTCTCTCCCACTATTCCATATTAATGGTGTGCCCAAGCGGCCGCACCCCCATCCTCGACGCACACACACAATCTTCTTTCTCCGCTTACATCCTCGACGCCGCTCTCAGTCCTCAAATCCGTCAGTGTATGAGGATGCCGCCAAAGCGCTCCATTGGAGGGAGTGGCGATCGGGGCTGCTGAAGCACCGGAGCATGACGTGGAGATAGAGATAGAGGTTGTCGTCACCATCAGCGAGATATCGCTGCACCCTGACGTTGTCGATGGCGTCGAGCTTCCACAGCCGGAGGCGGAGTTCCACACTGACTCTGGTGACAACTCGGGCAACGACCCTGACAACAACTCCTATGACCACTCCGGCGATGACTCTGACGATGGACAGACAACTAGTTTGTCATCTATACCCATTTATGTGTCAAATAGATCATAGGGTTTCTCTGTTTATTCCTACCTCCCACTTTTTGGAATAGAAATCCTATGGTTATGTTCTCCCAATCCATGAAAACTGACTAAGTTTTGTTAGATCCGTGTAGTGTATTGATTGTTTGAATGGTACACGTGATAAGTGATTAGTTGTTTCATCTGTGCAAATGATTTCCACTAGTAGTCCGACTAGGGTTAGTGTTCGTGCTAATAATTCCTAGCCAGGACTTGACAATTGATTTTGAATGACCTACATATATGTTTGTGCCATTATTTTCTTCAAAATTGGTCTGTACATAGATGACTGTGCTTAAAAATCAAACCATAATTTCTGGACATGTATAAAAAAAGTAGCCATAAATTCCTAGTCATACTTCACGGCATGTAAACATTGATTTGATGCCAAATGTTCGCTAGAGGTTAGTTTGTAAACATTAATTCGACGCCACATTTTTTACTATTTACATAGGTGTTTTCTGACGATGTGGACAGCGAGGATGAAGATGGCTAGAGGAGGTACAAGAGGCAAATCTTGAGGGAGCTTTATGGTGGAATGCGTAACCGGCGTATTAGGATCTTGGACGACGGCTATCGACGATCATTTTGCAACCAAAAGCTTCATGACGCGTATGAAAGTGTTCTGGCACATGTAAGAGGACGAGCCATTGTCTCCTTGAAGCAGAAGTATTCTCGCAGGGTGGCGCACGCCACGTACACCAAGTACCTAGAGAAGCTTCGGGATCGTGCCGGCAAATGAGATGAGATGTGGGATCGAACTATGTACGCTTGAGTATGCTTAGTGATGGTTGAACTAAGTACTTATGGTTGAACTATGCTTGTGTACGCTTATTATCGATGTCTGAGTATGTTTAATATATGTTTACTTATGTCTAAATGTGGGATATGGACGCAATTAGTTCAGTTGATGGAATCTACCTCCGTCCTGGTTTATTGGTCCTCTTTGTAATTTGTGTTAAATTTTGCTCAAAGATTTAACTGACAAAATGTTGGTGCAGGTTAGCAAAATTATATCGTTGGATGTGTATTTGAACATAGTTTTCAATGATACAATTTTTGGTGACATGCACAAACATTTCTTAGTTAAATATTTGGTCAAAATTTGGTACAAATTACAAACGAGACCAATAAACTAGGACGGAGGTAGTACGTCAATCACACACGGTTCCCAAAATATTGATGCGCACGCAAGGCCGTGTCAACATAGTCAACACATGAGAGCAGTGACTATTGGATGTCCATCCAACGGCCGTCGTGCTTCTTCAATCATTGCTCTTCCTGCACCAGCCGCTCAAACCAGCGCCGGCGGGACTGCCTACTCCCGCCTCTCGTGGCCGGCTGTGTTGCCGCGCGTGCCTCACCGCCCCACCCTACTCCCCTCATTGTCCTGGCCATCCTTCTACTCACCCACATCTGATGTTATTCTTCAGTGACGGTAGATGAACCAGTAAACCCTCATACTCCCCTCCGCATGGGAAACAACTGCCAAGTCTTCCCCGGCTCAGTCTCGTTCCCTTCCTAGGCCTCGCCTCGTCCACCGCCTAGTGCTCTTGGTGCGGCGTGGTCAACATGGTCAACAAACGGCATCCATCAGAAGAGGACTATACGTGGAGAGGCTGGCAGCAGGGTCCACGGCCTCACGCAAGGAAGTGCCTCCTTATTATGCGCAAAATAATGATTCCTCCACCTGACAGTGGGGTCCCACCGGAAGGGCCTCTATATTTTGTGAAAAAACATTCCTCTCGCTGACAGCTCAGACCCACCAGCTATATCTTTGCACGCAAGGAAGTGTCTCCTTATTACGCACAAAAAACGAATAATCCCCCTGCTAGCTGGGACCCACCATATTTGGAGGATGACTTGTGGGCCTACTAAGTTGACACGGATGGAGGGCTTTGTCAACTTAGTCAATAAACGATTCTAGTTGTAGTGACTGTTTGATGTCCATCCAATGGCTGTCGTGCTTCTTCAACCTCTGGTCTTCTTGCTCCAGCCGCCCAAACCAACACCAGCCATGCCGCCTGCTCCTACATCCATGACTGGTTGTGCTGCCGTGCAGGCCTCACCACCCCACCCTACTCCCATCGTTGGCCTGGCCATCCCTGTACTAACCCAGACCTCCTGTTATTCTCCGGCGACGGCAGCCTCACACTGCAGCCGAACCAGTAAACCCTCGTACTCCCCTCCGCGTGGGAAACAATTGTCGAGTCTTCCTCCGCTTCGGGTCATTCCCTTCCTAGGTCTCGCTGTCGTCCACTGCCTTGGTACTTTCGGCGCAGCATGGTCAACGTGGTCAAGGAACACTCCCATTAGAAGAGGACTATACGTGGAGAGGCTGACAGTTGGGTCCATGGCCATAGCAAGGAAGTGCCTCTTTATTACGCGCAAAATAATGATTCCTCCAGCTGACAGCAGGGACCCACCTGAAGGGCCTCTGTATTTTGGCTTAGCTATATTTTGGGAAAAAATGTTTTCCCTCTGATAGCTCGGACCCACCAGCTACATCTTCGCATGCAAGGAAGTGCATCCACATTACGGCAAAAAATGATTCTTTCCCTTGACAGCTGGGACCCACCAGCAATATCTTTGCATGCAAGGAAGTGCCTCCTTATCCTCCCTCGCAGCTGGAACCCACCCGGTCAAAGCGTATGTAGTGTTGTCTGTCTGGTTGCGAACATATATGTACATCTTGGTTGGTCGGTCTCTCTGCAATGATGAACTGTGGCCGAGCAAGCAGTGGCACGTGTAGTAGTAGAGCCCCCAACGTAGCAGTTCAGGCAGTCCCTTCTAAACTGTGCGCACATACGTACAAGCACATGCCAAAAAATACGGTCACGTACGTACATACGGGCGGGGTCTCGAATGCCTACTCGCGCATACGTACGACCATGGCTCATGTACATGGAGAGGCAGCGGACGTCAGCAACGGCGTTCTGTTGATCGGTGTCGGCGTTCTGGGAACGGGGGTCCCCAGACTTGCCTGCCTGCATCCCGCGACGTGGCTCACCCAGCGGCCCTGTACGGCCCATCTTCACCAGCAAACACTCAAGACCCTCGCGAGGGGCCAAGCCTCGCGAGGCGGACGATGGAAGACCTCCTCAGGGGCGGCCTTACCAGGCTGGCTCACAAGGGGCGGAGAGATCAAGGCAAGGGACATCTCGCGAGGTTTGCACGATGCAAGCCATGACGACTGGAGCCAGGCGGACGCCAGGCAGGCGCTAGCACTCGCAGTGTCCTCATTTCCTCTTTGGTGCTAAAGAGGCAAGTGCAGGCGAGGAGTCCCGAGGCATCAGGCAAAGGTTTCCATATTAGTGCAACAAGACCAAGACCAGCAGGAAGGAGGTTACCGTGGAGCCCAAGACGGCATCACCACCAGAGCCTTTGGCAGGCGAAGACTACTTTTGTCAGGATAGCTTGTACTAATTGCCCCCCTTCGAATTGGCCATTGTGGGATCCCTTCCCTCCTAATATTTGGAAGAGGACCCAGGCCTCTATATATAGGACTAGCCACCACCATAGAAAGGGATCAGTTCATCTAGAGAGAATCCACAACCACTCAAGTTCACTAAGCACAAGAACGCCTCTCCTCAGGAGGCTGTTCTTCCCTTGTCGTTATTCATCCTCAGCCCAAGAGGCAATCCACCACACCACACTGGAGTAGGATATTACACCACAACGGTGGCCCGAACCAGTATAAACCTTATGTCTCTCGTTCTTTGGGTTCGTCGAGCTAGGACGTGAGATCATACGGAGTGCGAGCTAGAAGGGGAGGAGACACCTTTGTGTGCACCCCAGTGTTCGAACCTCAAGGGTTTGGCCGGAACCCGAAATCCGACATTTGGCGCAGATGTCTACTACACAACCATCTTCTTGTAGATGTTGTTGGGCCTCCAAGTGCAGAGGTTTGTAGGACAGTAGCAGATTTCCCTCAAGTGGATGACCTAAGGTTTATCAATCCATAGGAGGCGTAGGATGAAGATGGTCTCTCTCAAGCAACCCTGTAACCAAATAACAAAGAGTCTCTTGTGTCCCCAACACACCCAATACAATGGTAAATTGTATAGGTGCACTAGTTCGGCGAAGAGATGGTGATACAAGCGCTATATGGATGGTAGATAAAGGTTTTTGTAATCTGAAAATATAAAAACAGCAAGGTAACGAATGATAAAAGTGAGCGTAAACGGTATTGCAATGCGTTGAAACAAGGCCTAGGGTGCATACTTTCACTAGTGCAAGTCCTCTCAACAATAATAACACAATTGGATCATATAAATATCCCTCAACATGCAACAAAGAGTCACTCCAAAGTCACTAATAGTGGAGAACAAACGAAGAGATTATGGTAGGGTACGAAACCACCTCAAAGTTATTCTTTCCAATCAATCCGTGGGGCTATTCCTATAAGTGTCACAAACAGCCCTAGAGTTCATACTAGAATAACACCTCAAGACACAAATCAACGAAAACCCTAATGTCACCTAGATACTCCAACGTCACCTCAAGTATCTGTTGGTATGATTATACAATATGCATCACACAATCTCAGATTCATCTATTCAACTAACACATAGAACCTCAAAGAGTGCCCCAAAGTTCCTATCGGAGAATCACGACGAAAACGTGTGCCAACCCCTATGCATAGGTTCATGGGCGGAACCCGCAAGTTGATCACCAAAACATACATCAAGTGAATCACGTGGTATCCCATTGTCACCACAGATACGCACGGCAAGACATACATCAAGTGTTCTCAAATCTTTAAAAACTCAATCCGATAAGATAACTTCAAAGGGAAAACTCAATTCATTACAAGAGAGTAGAGGGGGGAAGAAACATCATAGGATCCAAATATAATAGCAAAGCTCGCGATACATCAAGATCGTGCCACCTCAAGAACACGAGAGAGAGAGAGAGAGAGAGAGAGATCAAACACATAGCTACTGGTACATACCGTCAGCACCGAGGGAGAACTACTCCCTCCTCGTCATGGAGAGCACCGCGATGATGAAGATAGCCATCGGAGAGGGATTGCCCCCCTCCGGCAGGGTGCCGGAATGGGTCTAGATTGGTTTTCAGTGGCTACGGAGGCTTCTGGCGGCGGAACTCCCGATCTATTGTGTTCCCCGATCGTTTTAGGGTATATGGATATATATAGGCGGAGGAAATACATCAGGGGAGCCACGAGGGGCACATGAGGGTGGAGGGCGCGCCCAGGGGGTGGGCGCGCCCCCTGCCTCGTGGCTTCCTCGTTGCTTCCCTTACATGGACTCCAAGTCTCCTGGGTTGCTTTCCTTCCAAAAATAAGTTCCTTGAAGTTTCAGGTCAATTGGACTCCGTTTGATTTTCCTTTTCTGCGATACTCTAAAACAAGGAAAAAACAAAATCTGGCACTGGGCTCTAGGTTAATAGGTTAGTCCCAAAAGTCATATAAAATAGCATATAAATGCATATAAAACATCCAAGGTTGATAATATAATAGCATGGAACAATCAAAAATTATAGATGGGTTGGAGACGTATCAGCATCCCCAAGCTTAATTCCTGCTCATCCTCGAGTAGGTAAATAATAAAAATAGAATTTTTGATGTGGAATGCTACCTAACATATTTATCCATGTATTTCTCTTTATTGTAGTAAGAATATTCAGATCCATAAGATTCAAGACAAAAGTTTAATATTGACATAGAAATAATAATACTTCAAGCATACTAACCAAGCAATCATGTCTTCTCAAAATAACATGGCCAAAGAAAGTTGTCCCTACAAAATCATATAGTCTAGCTATGCTCTATCTTCACCACACAAAATATTTAAATCATGCACAACCCCGATGAAAAGCCAAGCAATTGTTTCATACTTTTGATGTTCTCAAACTTTTTCAATCTTCACGCAATACATGAGCGTGAGCCATGTACATAGCACTATAGGTGGAATAGAATGGTGGTTGTGGAGAAGACAAAAAGGGAGAAGATAGTCTCACATCAACTAGGCGTATCAACGGGATATGGAAATGCCCATCAATAGATATTAATGTGAGTGAGTAGGGATTGGCATGCAACGGATGCACTAGAGCTATAAATGTATGAAAGCTCAACAAAAAAAACTAGTGGGTGTGCATCCAACTCGCTTGCTCACGAATACCTAGGGCATTTTGAGGAAGCCCATCATTGTAATATGCAAGCCAAGTTCTATAATGAAAGATTCCCACTAGTATATGAAAGTGACAACATAGGAGACTCTATCATGAAGATCATGGTGCTACTTTGAAGCACAATTGTGGTAAAAGGATAGTAGCATTGCCCCTTCTCTCTTTTTCTCTCATTTTTTTTATTTTTTTATTTTTTTATTTGGGCCTTTTCTCCTTTTTATGGCCTCTTTTCTTCTTCTTTTTTTATTTGGGCTTCTTTGGCCTCTTTTATTTATTTATTTTCGTCCGGAGTCTCATCCTGACTTGTGGGGGAATCATAGTCTCCATCATCCTTTCCTCACTGGGACAATGCTCTAATAATGATGATCATCACACTTTTATTTACTTACAACTCAAGAATTACAACTCGATACTTAGAACAAGATATGACTCTATATGAATGCCTCCGGCGGTGTACCGGGATGTGCAATGATTCATGAGTGATATGTATGAAAGAATTATGAACGGTGGCTTTGCCACAAATACGATGTCAACTACATGATCATGCAAAGCAATATGACAATGATGAAGCGTGTCATAATAACGGAACGGTGGAAAGTTGCATGGCAATATATCTCAGAATGGCTATGGAAATGCCATAATAGGTAGGTATGGTGGCTGTTTTGAGGAAGATATATGGTGGGTTTATGGTACCGGCGAAAGTTGTGCGGTACTAGAGAGGCTAGCAATGGTGGAAGGGTGAGAGTGCGTATAATCCATGGACTCAACATTAGTCATAAAGAACTCACATACTTATCGCAAAATCTATTAGTTATCGAAACAAAGTACTCCGCGCATGCTCCTAGAGGGATAGATTGGTAGGAAAAGACCATCGGTCATCCCCGACCGCCATTCATAAGGAAGACAATCAATAAAAAATCATGCTCCGACTTCATCACATAACGGTTCACCATACGTGCATGCTACGGGAATCACAAACTTTAACACAAGTAGCTCTCAAATTCACAACTACTAACTAGCATGACTCTAATATTACCATCCTCATATCTCAAAACAATCATCAAGTATCAAACTTCTCATAATATTCAATGCACTTTATATGAAAGTTTTTATTATATCCCTCTTGGATGCCCATTATATTAGGATTAAATTCATAACCAAAGCAAATTACCATGCTGTTCTAAAGACTCTCAAAATGGTATAAGTGAAGCATGAGAGTTCATTAGTTTCTATAAAATAAAACCACCACTGTGCTCTAAAAAGATATAAGTGAAGCACTAGAGCAACAACAAACTACTCCGAAAGATATAAGTGAAGATCAATGAGTAGTTGAATAATTATGCAACTATGTCAAGACTCTCTAACATTTAAGAATTTCAGATCTTGGTATTTTATTCAAACAGCAATAAAAACAAAAGAAAATAAAATGACTCTCCAAGCAAAACACATATCATGTGGTAAATAAAAATATAGCTCCAAGTAAAGTTATCGATGAACGAAGGTGAAAGAGGGGATGCCTTCCGGGGCATCCCCAAGCTTTGGCTTTTAGGTGTCCTTAGATTATCTTGGGGGTGCCATGGAAATCCCCAAGCTTAGGCTCTTGCCACTCCTTGTTCCATAATCCATCAAATCTTTACCCAAAACTTGAAAACTTCACAACTCAAAACTTAAAGTAGAAAATCTCGTGAGCTCCGTTAGCGAAATAAAACAAAACACCACTTCAAGGTACTGTAAGTAACTCATAATTTATTTATATTGGTGTTAAACCTACTGTATTCCAACTTCTCTATGGTTTATAAACTATTTTACTAGCCATAGATTCATCAAAATAAGCAAACAACACACGAAAAACAGAATCTGTCAATAACAGAACCGTCTGTGGTAATCTGTAGCTAGCGCAAGATCTGGAACGCCAAAACTTCTAAAATAAATTTATGGACGTGAGGAATTTATCTATTAATCATATGCAAAAATAATTAACTAAATATCACTATCCAAATAAAAATGGCAGCAATTCTCGTGAGCGCTAAAGTTTCTGTTTTTTACAGCAAGATCAACAAGACTTTCCCCAAGTCTTCCCAACGGTTCTACTTGGCACAAACACTAACTAAAACATAAAAACTCAATCATAATAGAGGATAGATAAATTATTTATTACTAAACAGGAACAAAAAGCAAGGAACATAAATAAAGTTGGGTTGCCTCCCAACAAGCGCTATCGTTTAACGCCCCTAGCTAGGCATGATGATTTCAACGATGCTCACATAAAGGATAAAAATTAAAACATAAAGAGAGCATCATGAAGAATATGAATAACACATTTAAGTCTAACCCACTTCCTATGCATAGGGATTTTGTGCGCAAACAACTTATGGGAACAATAATCAACTTGCATACGAAGGTAAAACAAGCATAACTTCAAAATTTTAAGCACCTAGAGAGGAGACTTGATATTATTGCAATTCCTACAAGCATATATTCCTCCCTCATAATAATTTTCAGTAGCATCATGAATGAATTCAACAATATAACTATCACCTAAAGCATTCTTTTCATGATCTACAAGCATAGAAAATTTACTACTCTCCACATAAGCAAAATTCTTCTCATTCGGAATAGTGGGAGTATCATAAGAAACTCGAATACTATAAATTGTTTCCACATTAAAAGAGTGATGTTCAGAAAAGGGGTAGCCATAATCATGCCAAGTTTTATAACTATAATCACTACTTTTTATAGCATAAGTATCATCACAATAATCATCATAAGTAGGAGGCATGCTATCATCATTATAAATTTGCATATCAAAACTTGGGAGACTAAAAATATCGTCATTAAACATAGCTTCCCCAAGCTTGGGACAAACATTAATTGCAGAAAATATATTCTCAAAAACATAATCTTCATCAAACATAGCATCCCCAAGCTTGGGCCTTTTCATATCATAAGCATAATCACTCGCATCATTAATAGTATGGATAGCACCAATAGTATAGAAATTATCATATTCTTCCAAGCAAGTGCCAAAAAGATTTTCAAGATCATAAGAAGTATCATTATCTTCCACAATTATATTTTCATGACGCACAATAGTAATAGGAGCAACATTATTTGGGAGAGATATATTTTTACCTCTCTTCCTTTTTCTTTTCTTCTTCTTCACCACATCATGTGTGGGTTCAATCCTCTTTTTGGAGCTCCTCATTAATGAGATTGGTTGAATAGGAGGCTCCTCCTCGTTACCTGATTCATCATAAGAAATAATAGAAGGGTATTGGGAAGTCTCTTCCCTTTCGTTAGTATTCTCTTCATCCTCTGATTGTTTTCTTTTCTTTATGTAATTGGCAATATAAGTATTTTCAATGCAGTTCACCGCACAATACATATAAATTTCCACTAGATCGAAACCAAGAAGTTTATAACAGGCAAATTCTGGAAGATAGTTAGTTATACGTTTCATTACTTCGCAACCCATAAGCAAACTAAGTTCATTATGATGTGCAAGAGAAATCATATCATCACAATTTTTGGAAACGATTAGATCATGAAACAATTTGCATTGGATGGTTAAATGACCACGTTCATTGCAAAGCTCACAAGTACGGCCAAGAAAATTTAAATTTTCAGAACAATCATCTTGCCTTTCTTGCAAAAATTTAGTTTCTAAGTACTTATGCCTCTTGTAATATCTATCTTCCCTATTTGGTGTGTACTTGCAAACCCAATGCACTCCACAAAAATTGGCATGTTTATAGGAGACATTTTAATCATAACTAGTGCAATCATCATTAGTACTATGGATATTCAAGGAGTTCATACTAACAACATTGCAATCATGCTCATCATTCAAATATTTAGTGCCAAACATTTTAATGCATTCTTCTTCTAACACTTTGGCACAATTTTCCTCTCCATCATACTCACGAAAGATATTAAAAAGATGAAGCGTATGAGGCAAACTTAATTCCATTTTTTTGTAATTTTCTTGTATAAACTAAACTAGTGTCTAGGACCTTGAAGTAGATGTATCTAGAGGGGGGTGATTAGACACTTAGTGCTAAAGTTGCAATTTTTAGGACTTTTTGGTTTGAGTGGAGTTTTAGGCACAATTTCAACATACACAATACATATCAAGCAAGCATGCAAAGAGTATATGAGCAGCGGAATGTAAAGCATGCAACTTGCAAGAATGTAAAGGGAAGGGTTTGGAGAATTCAAACGCAATTGGAGACACGGATGTTTTTCCCGTGGTTCGGATAGGTGGTGCTATCCTACATCCATGTTGATGGAGACTTCAACCCACGAAGGGTAACGGTTGCGTGAGTCCACGGAGGGCTCCACCCACAAAGGGTAATGGTTGCGCGAGTCCACGGAGGGCTCCACCCACGAAGGGTCCACGAAGAAGCAACCACCCACGAAGGGTCCATGAAGAAGCAACCTTGTCTATCCCACCATGGCCATCACCCACGAAGGACTTGCCTCACTAGCGGTAGATCTTCACGAAGTAGGCGATCTCCTTGCCCTTACAAACTCCTTGGTTCAACTCCACAATCTTGTCGGAGGATCCCAAGTGACACCTAGCCAATCTAGGAGACACCACTCTCCAAGAAGTAACAAATGGTGTGTAGGTAATGAACTCCTTGCTCTTGTGCTTCAAATGATAGTCTCCCCAACACTCAACTCTCTCTCATAGGATTTGGATTTTGCGGAAAGAAGATTTGAGTGGAAAGCAACTTGGGGAAGGCTAGAGATCAAGATTCATATGGTAGGAATGGAATATCTTCGTCTCAACACATGAGTAGGTGGTTCTCTCTCAGAACATATGAGTTGGAATTGTGTATGTGTTCTGATGGCTCTCTCCACGAATGAAGAGGAGGTGGAGGGGTATATATAGCCTCCACACAAAATCCAACCATTACACATAGTTTTCCAATCTCGGTGGGACCGAATCAACAAACTCGGTCGGACCGAAAAGGTAAACCTAGTGACCGTTAGAGATTTTCGGTGGGACTGACATGCAACTCGGTAGGACCGATATGGTTAGGGTTTGGGCATAACGTAATCTCGGTGAGACCGATTACACAAACTCGGTGAGACCGATTTCGGTAATTAGCTAACTAGAGAGTTGGTTAGGCAAACTCGGTGGGACCGATTTGCTATTTCGGTGAGACCGAAAAGTTACAAAAAGGAAACACTGAATTTACATTGCAATCTCGGTGGGACCGATTCGCTTTTTCGGTGAGACCGAAAAGTTACGAATGGGAAACAGAGAGTTTGCAATCCCATCTCGGTGAGACCGAGATCCCTATCGGTAGAACCGAATTGCTAGGGTTTGGCAGTGGCTTATGACAAGTGAAACTCGGTGGCGCCGGATAGAAAGAATCGGTATGACCGAGTTTGGCTTAGGGTTTAGGTCATTTGTGGAAGTGGGAAAGTAGCTGAGGATTTTGGAGCATATCATTAAGCACATGAAGCAAGAGGCTCATTACGCAACACCTCATCCCTCCTTGATAGTATTGGCTTTTCCTATGGACTCAATGTGATCTTGGATCACTAAAATGTAAAATGAAGAGTCTTGAACTTGAAGCATTAGCCAATCCTTTGTCCTTAGCATCTTGAAGGAGTTCCCACAAACTTTAGTCCATGCCACTCCATTGTTGAACTTATCTGAAACATGCTAGATAGAAATGTTAGTCCAACAAGAGATATGTTGTCATCAATTATCAAAACCACCTAGGGAGCACTTGTGCTTTCAATCTCCCCCTTTTTGGTAATTGATGGCAACATACATCAAAGCTTTAGATAAAGATATAAAGAACAACAAGTAAAGCTTTGGAAGGACATGTAACAAGCATAGGCTCCCCCTACATGTATGCACTCATGTAAATATGAAATATAGAGGCATGTGAGAGCATAACCATGACAGAGTAGGCAATGTGTTACATGTATCTTGGCCATATGCATCAGAGCAAAAGATTATCAAGGAAAATACCTTCATGCTCATGAGTCCTTCTTGCAAACAGTATGTACATAAGCAAGAACTCCTCATACTCATGATTTTGATGCATATACTTACCTTGTGGTCTTGAGTTGGCTTAGGATGGAATGAACCTGCACAAGCAAAGTTAGATAACATAGGTACATCCACTAGCCAGAGCAAACAAAAGAAACCACAAGAATACCAAGACGGGGATGACATGTAGAGAGTGAGTACAAGGTACCACATTGGATTCAACATGTCCCCAAGAATAAAGATATGCAATGAATTTGATTGATTTCTTTCCCTTAGCTGTCTTGCTCCCCCTTAATCTTACATGGGATAGTGGGAGAAGATAAGGAACAGAAAATCAGAGCTGAAAGATACAAATGAACATGTCTTTCCCCCTAAAAATACATGTGACATCTCTCCTCTTGAACATCAAGTATCAAGCATCTGGGATCCTTGAGTATTCTCTCCCCCTGGAAATCTCTCTCTCCCCCTTAATACTTTCTCTCTTGTAGGTTTGGTCCTTGAGACTTTTTCTCTCCCTTGATGTGATCTCTCTCTCCTACAAGCTTTGATGTGATCTCTCTCTCCCCCCCTTTGACATCAATTTCCATGAAGGGCTTTCTGGAATCCGTCGTATAGGTTTGGTCCTTGAGACTCAGCACAAAGCAATGGATAAAACTGTGATGCTTGTAGAGGACAAGATTCATTGAGTAGAGCTGGATCAGAAGAAATATAGAACAAGTGGCAGACTGTTTTTCCTGTTGCAAAGTCGGTGGCACTGAGTGGTATGTTTCGGTGGCACCGAAAAGATTCGGTTGGACCGAAAATTACAAGTCGGTGAAACCGAGTTCACACAGAGAAAAACACTTGTCACCTCAGCTCACTAGACATGTAGGATCTCACAAAGATTTGCAATGAATTACCTGAAGGATTTGCAAGGAATTGAATGCAGAAAATGCAGAACAAAAACAAAGAGAAAAGAGAAGAAACTGAAAGATCTAGATGAAGTTTTTTTTTGTTTTGGAAAAAAGAGAAAGAAACTAAACATGCATGAGACAAATGCAATAACACAGAAAAGAACACAAGAGAACTTCATCTAGAGTTGGGCGGTGACATAGTCACCTATGTTAGAGTATATTGACTTAGGAGTCAAGTGAGAACACTTGATCATAGGTCATACTCATCGTTTAAGCTCAAAATGGGGTTACCACTTTTCATTTAAGCATCTTGATGTATTCACATCTTGTTGAGTTGCTTTGACTCATGCCTTGGAGTAAAGCTTCTCTAAGATGGAATAACATACCTTGGGTGGTGGTGTGGTTCTTGCTCATGTAGTTGAACTTGTGTGGGTGCTCAAGGTTGATGTAGCTCATCAAGAGTTGGGAGCACCACTTGGAGTTTGAGTTCATCTACGTACATGGGTTAGTTCTTGCAAGGAAGAGCACTTGTGTATCCAAAAATGACAATCATGAAGCTCAATCATAGAATTTGTCAAAGGATATGTTTGAATGGTTTTGTGCTTCCTTGTCTTCAACCACCATTGTGTAGAGTCTTGGTGATGTAGAGATTGCTGAAGATGTGAGTGAGTCGCAATCTCATGGAATTAGATTCAACCAAGCACCTACATGGGTTAGACAACATGCAAGGTACAAATATATCCAAGACATAAGATAGTTATCATAAGAGATATATCATGGATTAGTCATAAGCTCATGTCTTGCATGTATCCAATGGAGTTTCTACTCCAAATTCGAAGCATCAATGATGTTTAATTCACCTCTCAACCTGCAAAATACTTTCTCATCAAGAGGTTTAGTAAATATATCCGCTAATTGCTTATCGGTGCGAACGTGCTTAAGATTAATGTCACCCTTAGCAACATGATCTCGAATGAAATGATGACGAACTTCAATATGCTTAGTTCGAGAATGTTGTACAGGATTATGACCAATTTTGATAGCACTTTCATTGTCACAAAGTAGTGGAACATGTTTCACATAAATCCCATAATCTTTAAGAGTTTGGGTCATCCAAAGTAATTGAGCACAACATGAACCAGCGGCAATGTATTCCGCTTCGGCGGTGGATAAGGATACCGAGTTTTGTTTCTTGGAAGACCAAGACACAAGATATCTACCAAGAAATTGACAAGTACCCGAAGTGGACTTTCTATCAACCTTGTCTCCGGCATAATCCGAGTCG
Source organism: Triticum aestivum (assembly GCF_018294505.1). NCBI lineage: Eukaryota > Viridiplantae > Streptophyta > Magnoliopsida > Poales > Poaceae > Triticum > Triticum aestivum. Next base: position 216,289,407 of record NC_057809.1, read on the forward strand.
GAATAGCCAACAAGATCAAAACAAGACCTCTTAAGATACCAAATGCCAAAATTTGGTGTATGGATTAAATATCTCACTATCCTTTTCACAGCCTTAAGATGACATTCTTTAGTAGCAGCTTGATATCGTGCACACATGCACACACTTAGCATAATATCGGGACGTGAAGCACATAGGTATAACAACGAACCAATCATAGAGTGATAAACCTTTTGATCAACCAGTTCACCATCTTTGGTCAAATCATTATGTCCACTAGTAGGCATGGGTGTAGACATACCTTTGCATTCTTGCATATTGAACTTCTTGAATAAGTCCTTGGTGTACTTCGTTTGAGAGACAAATGTACCTTCCTTAGTTTGCTTGATTTGCAAACCGAGAAAGAATTTGAGTTCACTCATCATAGACATCTCAAACTTCTCTGACATTAGCTTTCCAAACTTTTCACTAAAGAGAGGGTTAGTTGAACCAAATATGATATCATCGACATAAATTTGGCATACAAATAGTTCTCCATTAACCCTTTTAGTAAAAAGAGTAGAATCAATTTTACCAATTTCAAAACCACTTGTAATAAGGAACTTGGTCAAGCATTTATACCATGCTCTAGGAGCTTGTTTAAGACCATAAAGAGCTTTGTGAAGTTTGTAAACATGATTAGGTTTCTTAGGATTGACAAAGCCGGGAGGTTGTTTGACATAAACTTCCTCCTCTATTTCACCATTTAGAAAAGCACTTTTAATGTCCATTTGGTACAAGGTGATATTATGGTGATTAGCATAGGCAAGTAAGATGCGAATGGACTCAAGTCTAGCAACGGGAGCATATTTCTCACCATAGTCCATACCTTCGACTTGTGTGTACCCTTGGGTGACGAGACGTGCTTTGTTGCGAACCACTTGTCCATCTTCATCTTGCTTGTTGCGAAACACCCATTTGGTACCAATGATGTTGCGGTTGTTGTCGGGCTTCTCAACCAATGTCCAAACTTGGTTTCTCTCAAAATTGTGTAGCTCTTCATGCATAGCGTTTATCCAATCTGGATCTTCCAATGCTTCTTCAACCTTCATAGGTTCAATGCTAGATATGAATGAATAGTTTTCACAAAAGTTAGCTAAACAAGTTTTTGAGCGAGTGATTCTCCCGGTTTGTATATCATTGAGGATTTGCTCGACGGGATGATCTTTGGCAATTCTTGCTCGAACTCATGAGAGCTTTTGCTTGGGTCTTTGTTGAACATCTTCTTCATCTTGTTCTTCTTCTTGGTCTTCTTCATTGTTGACGTCGTCGTTCTCTTGTCGTGGTGGAGAAGGAGGTTGTTGATGTTCGTCTTGATGTATTTCCTCGTTTTCTTCATCTTGGTGTGTCCCACTTGTGGATGCTTCCATGTCAATTCTTGGTTCACCTTGTCGTGAAGTAGAAGCTTCCACTTGGACGGATGAAGTACTCTCCTTCACCTCCGTTGGACGAATTTTTCCAATGGACAAGTCTTGGATTGCTTCTGAAGGGTCTTTGTCTCCTACATCAATTGGCAATTGCTCTACTTGTGAGCCATTAGATTCATCAAACTTCACATCTACCGTCTCTTCAACCTTTCGGGTGAAATTGTTGTAGACACAGTAAGTGTGAGAGTTTGAGCCATAACCAAGTAGAAAACCTTCATGAGATTTAGGAGCAAACTTTGAACGATGATGCTTATCAAGAATGTAGCACTTTGAGCCGAATACTCGAAAGTATCCAACTTGGGGTTTGTTACCGGTGAGAAGCTCGTATGCCGTCTTGCCGAGTAGCTTGTGAAGATATAAGCAATTTGTTGCATGACAAGCTATCTCAACCGCTTCTACCCAAAAGTGCTTCGGCGTCTTGTATTCATCAAGCATCGTTCTTGCCATTCTGATGAGCGTCCGGTTCTTCCTCTCAACAACTCCATTTTGTTGAGGTGTGTACGTAGCCGAGAACTCGTGTGAAATCCCTTCTTCGTCAAGAAAGGTGTCCACATTTGCGTTCTTGAACTCCGTTCCGTTGTCACTCCGAACCTTCTTGATCTTCACGTCAAACTGATTTTGGGCCTTCCTAGCGAAGTTTCTGAAGATCTTCTGGACCTGCGACTTGTCATTAAGAAAGAACACCCACGTAAATCTTGAAAAATCATCAACTATAACTAGACCAACAGAATTTCCACCGAGACTCTTGTAGGCGTTGGGACCAAAAAGATCCATATGAAGTAGCTCGAGTGGCCTTCTTGTGGTCATGATGTTCTTCACGAGATGCCTTCCTCCAACCTGTTTACCTGCTTGACAAGCACTGCAAAGTCTATCCTTATCAAATATGACATCGTTAACTCCAAGGATATGATTTCCTTTAATAAGCTTGTCAAGGTTTCTCATGCCAACGTGACCTAGTCGTCTATGCCACAACCAACCTTTTGAGGATTTAGCAACAAAGCAAGTTTTAGGTTGTGCCTTTTTAGAGAAATCGATAATGTAAAGATCACCTCTACGCATACCGGTAAAGACCATTTTATGATTGTCTCGACGAAATACTTGGCAATCTACCTCAGTAAATAGGACATTCAAACTGAAATCAGCAAGTCTAGATACTGAAAGTAAGTTGTAGCCAAGAGATTCAACGAGCATGACATTTTGAATGGAACTATCATGTGAGATGGCCACCTTACCAAGGCCAACCACTTTACCCTTTGAATTATCACCAAAGGGGACATATTTTCGAGGGCCGTCATTTTCAGCAAGCTCACGAAACATCTCTTCATCTCCGGTCATATGATCAGTACATCCACTATCAAGAACCCATTCCTTTCCTCCTGATTCATATCCCCGAAGATTTGCCATAAGACCAAAATGTCTCATTGCATCATCAAGATCGAGGTCACTATCATCATCATCATAGTATCCATGTTCATCATGATCTTGTGACTCATCATTTCCTAGAGAGGGTAATTCATTAGATAAATGATCATCAAAGTGGTCACTTTTATGAATTCTTATAGCTTCGAATATGATATCACTAATTATTCCGACATCTCCTTTAGCATGCTTAAGATTGGTAAGTTCAAATAGACAATTACCAAAACTGGGATCACTAGAGTTCATCTTACTCAAGGCAATAGATTTATGGAGAATTTCATCCAAAGTTTTCAAGGAATGATCGGGAAATCGTTCCTCAAGAAATTTCCATATAGTATAGGCACAATTAAGAGTAGGCAAACCAGCAATCAAATTTTTGGTCAATCCTCTAATGATGAGCTCAATAATTCTAAGATTGCGAATCATGTCAATATCTTCATCTAGTGTAGGATGCAAAGGATCAATATGAGGTGCACAAGGACTAGCAATATACTTGTTCAAATGATATTGATTGAAAATTACAAGCATCTCATTTTTCCACTCATGAAAATACTCTCCATCAAGAATTGGCACTCTATGTCTAAGACTCCCTAAGGTAGACACATCCATCTTCCTCCAATGGTGATTAAACCAAGGCAATGGAGACCAAAGCTCTGATACCACTTGTAGGACCTTGAAGTAGATGTGTCTAGAGGGGGGGTGATTAGACACTTAGTGCTAAAGTTGCAATTTTTAGGCCTTTTTGGTTTGAGTGGAGTTTTAGGCACAATTTCAACATACACAATACATATCAAGCAAGCATGCAAAGAGTATATGAGCAGCGGAATGTAAAGCATGCAACTTGCAAGAATGTAAAGGGAAGGGTTTGGAGAATTCAAATGCAATTGGAGACACGGATGTTTGTCCCGTGGTTCGGATAGGTGGTGCTATCCTACATCCACGTTGATGGAGACTTCAACCCACGAAGGATAACGGTTGCGCGAATCCACGGAGGGCTCCACCCACAAAGGGTAATGGTTGCGCGAGTCCACGGAGGGCTCCACCCACGAAGGGTCCACGAAGAAGCAACCACCCACGAAGGGTCCACGAAGAAGCAACCTTGTCTATCCCACCATGGCCATCGCCCACGAAGGACTTGCCTCACTAGCGGTAGATCTTCATGAAGTAGGCGATCTCCTTGCCCTTACAAACTCCTTGGTTCAACTCCACAATCTTGTCGGAGGCTCCCAAGTGACACCTAGCCAATCTAGGAGACACCACTCTCCAAGAAGTAACAAATGGTGTGTAGGTAATGAACTCCTTGCTCTTGTGCTTCAGATGATAGTCTCCCCAACACTCAACTCTCTCTCATAGGATTTGGATTTTGTGGAAAGAAGATTTGAGTGGAAAGCAACTTGGGGAAGGCTAGAGATCAAGATTCATATGGTAGGAATGGAATATCTTGGTCTCAACACATGAGTAGGTGGTTCTCTCTAAGAACATATGAGTTGGAATTGTGTATGTGTTCTGATGGCTCTCTCCACGAATGAAGAGGAGGTGGAGGGGTATATATAGCTTCCACACAAAATCCAACCGTTACACACAGTTTTCCAATCTCGGTGGGACCGAATCAACAAACTCGGTCGGACCGAAAAGGTAAACCTAGTGACCGTTAGAGATTTTTGATGGGACTGACATGCAACTCGGTAGGACCGATATGGTTAGGGTTTGGGCATAACGTAATCTCGGTGAGACCGATTACACAAACTCGGTGAGACCGATTTTGGTAATTAGCTAACCAGAGAATTGGTCAGGAAAACTCGGTGGGACCGATTTGCTATTTCGGTGAGACCAAAAAGTTACAAAAAGGAAACACTGAATTTACATTGCAATCTCAGTGGGACCGATTCGCTTTTTCGGTGAGACCGAAAAGTTACGAAAGGGAAACAAAGAGTTTGCAATCCCATCTCGGTGAGACCGAGATCCCTATCGGTAGAACCGAATTGCTAGGGTTTGGTAGTGGCTTATGACAAGTGAAACTCGGTGGCGCCGGATAGAAAGAATCGGTATGACCGAGTTTGGCTTAGGGTTTAGGTCATTTGTGGAAGTGGGAAAGTAGCTGAGGATTTTGGAGCATATCATTAAGCACATGAAGCAAGAGGCTCATTACACATCACCTCATCCCTCCTTGATAGTATTGGCTTTTCCTATGGACTCAATGTGATCTTGGATCACTAAAATGTAAAATGAAGAGTCTTGAGCTTGAAGCTTTAGCCAATCCTTTGTCCTTAGCATCTTGAAGGAGTTCCCACAACCTTTAGTCCATGCCACTCCATTGTTGAACTTATCTGAAACATGCTAGATAGAAATGTTAGTCCAACAAGAGATATGTTGTCATCAATTATTAAAACCACCTAGGGAGCACTTGTGCTTTCATAGTGATAAAACAAGAAACTAAAAGACTCGATTGCAAGATCTAAAGATATACCTTCAAGCACTCACCTCCCCGGCAACGGCGCCAGAAAAGAGCTTGATGTCTACTACACAACCTTCTTCTTGTAGACGTTGTTGGGCCTCCAAGTGCAGAGGTTTGTAGGACAGTAGCAGATTTCCCTCAAGTGGATGACCTAAGGTTTATCAATCCATAGGAGGCGTAGGATGAAGATGGTCTCTCTCAAGCAACCCTGTAACCAAATAACAAAGAGTCTCTTGTGTCCCCAACACACCCAATACAATGGTAAATTGTATAGGTGCACTAGTTCGGCGAAGAGATGGTGATACAAGCGCTATATGGATGGTAGATAAAGGTTTTTGTAATCTGAAAATATAAAAACAGCAAGGTAACGAATGATAAAAGTGAGCGTAAACGGTATTGCAATGCGTTGAAACAAGGCCTAGGGTGCATACTTTCACTAGTGCAAGTCCTCTCAACAATAATAACACAATTGGATCATATAAATATCCCTCAACATGCAACAAAGAGTCACTCCAAAGTCACTAATAGCGGAGAACAAACGAAGAGATTATGGTAGGGTACGAAACCACCTCAAAGTTATTCTTTCCTATCAATGTGTGGGGCTATTCCTATAAGTGTCACAAACAGCCCTAGAGTTCGTACTAGAATAACACCTTAAGACACAAATCAACCAAAACCCTAATGTCACCTAGATACTCCAATATCACCTCAAGTATCCGTGGGTACGATTATATGATATGCATCACACAATCTCAGATTCATCTATTCAACCAACACATAGAACCTCAAAGAGTGCCCCAAAGTTCCTACCGGAGAATCACGACGAAAACGGGTACCAACCCCTATGCATAGGTTCATGGGCAGAACCCGCAAGTTGATCACCAAAACATACATCAAGTGAATCACGTGGTATCCCATTGTCACCACAGATACGCACGGCAAGACATACATCAAGTGTTCTCAAATATTTAAAGACTCAATTCGATAAGACAACTTCAAAGGGAAAACTCAATTCATTACAAGAGAGTAGAGGGGGGAAGAAACATCATAGGATCCAAATATAATAGCAAAGCTCGCTGTCATTGTCAAAACCGACGGATCTCGGGTAGGGGGTCCCGAACTGTGCGTCTAAGGCGGATGGTAACAGGAGTCAGGGGACATGATGTTTTACCCAGGTTCGGGCCCTCTTGATGGAGGCAAAACCCTACGTCCTGCTTGATTTATTCTTAATGATATGAGTATTACAAGAGTTGATCTACCACGAGATCGGAGAGGCTAAACCCTAAGAGCTCGCCTATGGTATGATTGTATGTTGTCCTACGGACTAAAACCCTCCGGTTTATATAGACACCGAGGGGGCTGGGGTTACACAAGGTCGGTTACAAAGGAGGAGATATCCATATCCGTATTGGCTAGCTTGCCTTCCACGCCAAGTAGAGTCCCATCCGGACACAGGATGAAGTCTTCAATCTTGCATCTTCATAATCCAACAGTCCGGCCACAGGATATAGTCAGGCTGTCCGGAGACCCCCTAATCCAGGACTCCCTCAGTAGCCCCTGAACCAGGCTTCAATGACGATGAGTCCGGCGTGCAGTGTTGTCTGCGGCATTGCAAGGCGGGTTCCTCCTCCGAATATACCATAGAAGAATTTGAATACAAGGATAGTGTCCGCCCTGCAAAATATGTTCCACATACCACCGTAGAGAGAATAATATTTCCCCAAATCTAATCTGCTGACATGTTTTGGCAACATGACATCATGCCATGGACCGGCGTTCATTCGAACCATTTTTCTTTAACCAGCCCCGCACATAACGCGAGGCAGTCTCTTGACACGTCTTGTCAAAGCAGATATCATGTCCCCCTTATTACGGGATTCTCATCAATACGGGCGTGGGTAACCCAACCGTGCCATCAATTACGGCGCTTAGGGGGTAAGCGAGTTTGACCAGGCTAGTGGGGGCGCATAGTTTCGGCCGCCCTTATAAAGGGATAAGGTTTAACCTTTTTCTACCCACGCCTTATTCCTCCTTGCTCATCCATTCTTGCGCACTCGAGCTCCAATGCCCAAGTCCACATCCTTCTCCTCAACCTTCTCCAAACATGTCCGGAGCAGGAGGCAAGTGGAGTCGGATACTTAGCCACGAATATCGCGCATCGGCTGCCCGCTGCAGGATAGATCGTCCCTACCCCGGAACCTCACGAGAGGGTAGTCTTCCTCCACCATTTCCACCGCGGACAGGGGTTTCCCCTCCATCCATTCGTCCACGGTCTTATGTTCTACTACGGGCTGGACTTTCATGATCTGGCCCCGAATTTCATCCTCAACATTTTGGCGTTCATCGTCGTGTGTGAGGCTTTCCTCCGCATCCGGCCCCACATCAGCCTGTGGCTGAAGACCTTCAATATCAAGCCGAAGCTGGTGGGAGGCCAACAAGCGGAATGCAGCGGAGCCATGGTGGGCAAGATGCCCAATGTTATATGGCTCGAAGGTTCCTTCGTGGAGACCATAAAGGGGTGGCAATTGGCGTGGTTCTACATCATCGAGCCGCCCGACACCAACTGGGTGGTGGCCCTCGAGTTTCGATCTGGAATCCCCACGCGGCTCACCTCTTGGAAAGAGAAGGGCCTATCCTGGGGTTCATCGGTGGAGCTGGATGGACTCAAGAAATGTATCCGGAATATGGCAAGCAAGAAGCTCAAGCTTGTCAACATAGTCCAGGTCATGCTCTTCCGTCGGATCCTCCCATGCCAACAATGGGATTTCAATTTATGGGAGTTCGACCCGACCCGGCACCAGACTCTAAGAGAGCTCTTCAACACGATGCACAAAGACGTCTGGAGGGTGCTGCTCAAGGGCGCCGAGGTCCCTCCCTCTCTCACCAAGGACCGCGGGCTAAGCGCGAAGCGCCTTGCGAATCCGGTAAGTTTTGTACATCTGGTAGGATTTTTACTTCCCATAGCTTAACCACGTGCAGGGTCTGAGCTCCCATGCCTTTGACAGGACTGGGTGGGGGCATCGGAGAAGATCAACTGTCCGGGCCCTCTGCCCGAAGACATTGTGGACGCTCTCCTGATGGACATGCTAACTCTGGCTCCTTACAAGGTGCCGGAGAAGACAAAGAAGAAGGCCAAGGGAACCCGAAAGAGTTCCCGGTGCCAGGTGGTATCGGACTCATCGTCCGGTGACTCTGCGCCGCACTCCTCCCACGAAGATGAGGAGGAAGATGAGGATGCTCCCCCTCCAGCCGGGGGAGACAAGAAAAGGAAGGCCACCCCAACCGGGGGGGGCGAAGGGTCCAAGAAGGGAAGGACTCTCCTTCCGGACTGCTACACCACCGCCGCCGTAGACAAAGACGAGTGGCTGCTCAGGGCCAAGCCCCTGGCGAAGTCGTAAGTATTCGGATACCAGAGTAACTCATAGCATACCTTTGTCGCACTGCTTCTCCTAACGCCGAATATGATTATGCAAACCGCCCCAAGCTCATATCGACGTATCTTCTTCGGACAGCTCCTTGGACTCGTCGGATATGGATAGCAATCCACTGTCACATCCTAGCTAGTCATGCATTAGAGTGTTGCATCATGTTTATTCTTTCACCAGAAACCTGAAATGGGGATGACAGAACCCCCAGTCCCCTCTGAATCCAATTAGGGTTTACTAAAAACTTTTTCAATGAACCTGAAATGCCCTTCTAAAATGCCCATCATTTTTATCTTGGTTCAGAACCTCTGCCAAAAGTGATGCACATTTTCCTAGGCCAGCTTACGGTTTTTGATTTAAATCATAAATATTTGAATTTGGGCATTTAAAATTATATAAAATATTTAAATGCTCAAATATCTCCAAACTAAAATGTTTCCTGTTGGAAATAATCCAACTATGGACCAGGAGTAGTTTGGTGATTTTAGGAGTAGCCTAAGTATTTTATTTAATTCAACAAAGTTGCAGAAGCATTAGAAAAACAGAAAACAGAAAAAAATGGAAAAGCTTACCTGGCGCCCAGCACCCGGCCCACCTGCCGGCCCAGCCCAGCACCGCGCCAGCGAGCTGCTTGCCAGCCAGGCAGGCAGGCAGGTGCTCGACGGCGAGCACCGCATGGGTGCCACGCACCTGCTCGCCGCCTCGCCGCCTCCCTCGCCCGGCTAACGCCGTGAATTGGCCTCTCTCTCTCTCCCGAACCTCCCAGACACC